>NW_020884905.1:105971-381653 GCF_003945725.1 Corapipo altera
CTTATTAGTCTGGGCCTTCTAATTCAACATTACAGAGTTTAAAAAATGAAAGAAAAAGCTAATATTAAAAAGTCAGAAAGATTGGAAATGTGAAGTTAACCAAGTAAGCTTAATAGGGACCTCATTTCCCTGTGATTCTTTGACTGAGAGTGTTGTGGCATTTTTTTGTGAGATAAAGCTTTCTAGAAATATGGATTTTTTGACTTTTTTTTTGTTTGATTTTTTTATTTTTAAGACTAAGACTAAAAATTTTTCATGTTACAGTTCTCAAACTGTATATAAATAAATCTATTTATATATAAATAAATCTAGTAATAATCTTTATTTTATGTGAATAAGTTGTTTAATTGCAATACATCCTAAAAAAAAGACTGTAAACCCACATTAAAATAGTGAATAAAGACATAGGTTAAAATTATGTCTATTTCTATAAGTCTTTAAATAACACTGCAGGAAGCCAAACACCTTCTGTTACTCTTGAGCTGCAGTATGTGGGTGCAGAGTAATGACAGAATATTTTTAAAGAAGACATTAGTCTTTAGTTAACCTTAGTGAACCAGTTAATGAGTGAACACATGTTAAGGAACCAATTAATATCACAGGAAAATCTACATGGAGCTAAAGGAAAAAACTTATAGGACCTGTAAAAATGGTTTCTTTAAGCTTTCTAAGCTGGGGTAAAAGATCATTTATTTCAGTCGCACCTATGCTTAGCAGAAGATTACTTTTTGTCCTTAGCATCTCAATTTCTGGTGGCAAATTCTCATTTATAAACTGAAATATGGTTAAGTTCATAAGGTAATAACCCCAGGAAAATTGTTTCAAGAAACATTAGTTATTTGTGGACTGTGGATAATCTAAAAACTCTGATATTTAAGAACTAGAGTTGTGTTTCAGAACCTTTATATGACACTCCTACCATCAAACCCAAGCGGGGTTTTTTCCCCCCATGTGTGATTGTTTCTCTTGAACCAGAACCCCTTTCATCAGGGATTTCAATTACTGTTAGGTTTCTGCCTTTACAAAGAAACCAGAGATGCATTAGTTCAGACATCTACACTCAAGGTGGTCTTGAGACTGTGCACAGCAAAGCTGGATTAAGTGATTAACAATTACAGTAGCCTTAAATTCATATAATGCCATTTGTATATTTGTTATTATTATTTATGATAATTAGCTCAGTTAGATCTGAGAACACAAACATAAACACGTGATCCATTTTGACTTATTAAATTATGATAGATTATTTGTAATAAGTAGATACACTTGCAATAGAACAACATGAAGAAGTGATTGACAGTTAATTGTCCATATGAGAACACATTTAGGGGCCAAGTCTTCCTTAAAACCAGTAGCTTCCCAGAAAAGGGGCTTAGATTGAGAGAGGAGCAAAAGTGAGCTTTTCTGTTTAGCTGGGCTTTCACCTTAGAAATCATGAGGTGTATGACAAAACTCTTAAATTACTTCAGTGAAGCTGTGAATTAGATTTTTGTTCTTAATATCTCTTGTGTCCCTTGCCTAAGATATTTTTCATTTTTCTGTCTTTGTTTTTAGTTTCTCACATGCAATAATTGACTCTATGCACTAATTTTGTATTTTATCTTTTATGATGGATGCCTTTTCACTCTCATCCTTTTTCCTCATATGTAGGGTAGCTGCTCTGGAAATATTTCTTTAGCCTTCCAATATAAGCATACAAGGTAAATATGTAGGGTTTGACACCTACTTCAATTATGAGAGACTAAAAAATGCAGGAATGAAAAGGATGAAAGAACATATATCCCTTCATAATTCATGAAGTATTCCCCAGTTTCTCACAAAGAGTGAAATCTATTAGGTTTTGAAGAGTTAAGGACAGAATTCTACTGTAAAGTTTTGTTTCTCCTGTTGGTTGCAGATCAATTGTTTTGCCCTAAATCGGGTAAATAGTGTTAAATATTTTACAACTTCAATAACATGAAGAAACAGTAGATAACTTTCTTTTCTGACACAGTTTTCCCCAGTGGCCTTTCTTTTTGAAACTATGTTAAAATACCTTGACAAAATCACTGTGCAACTCAAAACTTTCAATAAGAAATAGTTACTTGATCATTTGTTGTTTGTTTGGGTTTTTTTCCCAGAGTTAAACATTCAAAGTTGTTTCAAGTAGCTTTTAGAGAACTGTATGAAAAACACAGAGCTGACAGTAAGTGAATTGTTGAAAGTCTTGCCATTTACTTGAGAATGCTGGAATTTTTCTCCTGGTGTGGTCTGTAGCAGTGGAACTCCAAAAATTTCTTCAAATTCAACTTTTATATGGGTGGCAATAAAGACCTAAAATTACTAGTGAATTCTGTGGGATTTTCTGTCTTAGTCATTTTCTGTATGACTGTCTGCACCAGCAAGTAGCATGACTTCAGCAGAGATGATGTGTGAGAACTCCTCTGTTGCTCTGTAGGGCTGATCAAATGGGACAGAGAACTGACATCCACAGCCAGTTAGTTCGGAGAGTTCTACTTTGGACTTGCTCAGTCTGTTGTCAAGGGCTGAATTGGTTTGACTATAGGCCCTCTTCACAGTGCCAAACAAGTGACAAGTAGGGGCAATTTAGAGATGTGATTAAAAAATGCGCTTCTGACCCCTATGTACGTAGGTACACCCTTAAAGTCTGTTAGCTAATGAAAGGGAATCAGAAATAAACTGCTCTGGATCTCATTGATGAACACCCAGAAATACCTATGACTCCCCTGGTCTTTGAAGGTATAGCTGAGAAACATCTAATTGATGAGGAGACAAGAAAGTCACATTATTTTAGTCTTTAAAGAAGAAAATATTTAAAATCTCCAAATCTTTCTAAGAAAAGGAAATGAAACAGTGTCAGGGGTTGTTTTGGATGTGGAGAGTGGGCGTAATTCTGCCAATTAAATGAAGCTCAATTGTAGTAGCTTGTGGTATCCTTACTTAAGGGACATGAGCAGTTACCCTGCTAAGTAGTGGTCAGGACTAAAGATCCACTGACTGAAAACTTCATGAAAAAGAGCTCATGCGATTGTACAAAGGTGGTCCCATGTAGCTGCAAATTTGCTCTTCTGTTTGTATACTGAAGAAAATAGGCTGACAGTGTTGGCATGAACAGAATGCCGTGGTTCCGAATTTCAGACCCTTCCAGTCCTGGCATTAAATTTGGTCAGAGACTGTGCTGCATTAATGATAAATTGATGGAAGTTGCAGAAATAAGTGCATAAATAAGGACTATAGGAGTCCTAGTAATCCAAGTCATAGAGCTCTCAGGAACTCAACATGGGCCAGTCCAGTTACATGCTATACTTTCAGGAGCTCTGCAAAGAAACTAAAAGACTTTAAGAATCAAGTTGATTACTTTCTTGTGATCATTTGCGTTAAAGAGTTAGTTTGTAAGTATCTCTGAATATCAAGCTGTTTTTCGTAATTGCTGCCTGCAAAGCATATCACACCACTTAACCAGCAGGGTCATAGCTGTAACATCCTTGCCATGGCTGGTGAAAATTCTTCCAAGTGAATACAGTATTCTTATTCTTTTCACCCTTTTTTGTCTTTGCTTTTTTTCTTCAGTGGTTATTTCTGGAATGAATATGATTGCTATTCTTTGAGTACTGTCAGCATTCTGCTGGAAAATATAAATGTCTTCCCTCAGTAAGTGATAGTTAGTAACGCATCTCTGTGTTCAGATACTTTTTTTCTGTACTTTATTTTCATTTGTAATTTTATCTTTGAAGTCTGATGAATGTTTCTCATTGCACTTTGGATACCACTGGAGATCAAAGTAACCCCTATATGAACAAGCTTTTAATTTGGCAGTGTGTGACTGATTGACAATGAACAGAAGAATGTCTTAAATTTTTTTGGATGACAGAGTTGTGAATAATTTAATCCAGAAGATATAAAATTATCACTTACAAAAGTCTTAAAGACATTTTTCCTCTATTTTTTCTTTACATGAAGTACTCCTTTACTATATTTTAGCATGTGCTTAGCTATCATATCTTGAAAGTAGGAAGAATTTTGGAAGTGAGTGCTTATCATTACCGTCATTATTTCTCCATACAGACATTTTAAGAACTCCTATGCAGTGATTTTTTTGTGCAGCTGATGTTCCTACTCATGTATAAAATTTTACTTATCCTAATTTTTTACCCCAATTTATGCAAACCTTCAGTTTGCAAAGATATTTTGGAATTTCACCATATACTTGCAGTCCTTCCTAACCTCATGCCATCCTCTGCTCTGGTAAATACACACTTATTAACCAAGTCATTAATATTCTCAATGAAAATGCTGGACAAATATAAACCCACAAAGATTTCTGCCAGGTAAGCATCCTTTGTTTTTGGTAACAAACTGTGAAAAACTAGGTTTGGGCTATGGTCATTCAGCAAGGTTTTGCACCTGCTTTTTTTTTCTTTTCACCTGGTCAGTGTGCTCGTTAAGTGCTGATGAGAATGTGAAGATAGAATGAGATGCTATAAAAACTTTCCTAAAATCAGAATGTAAGAGGGTTTATTTCCCATCACTTAAAATTGGAAGATTCACGAGCCTATTGAAAAAGAAAATTTGGTGCTGACATATCTATACTGTCTGCAGTTTTTTCTGTACTACCTTCTAGATGGTGACAAGGGAGTAGATAATTGATTGCAGAAATTTTGGACCAGCTGAATCTTTATTTTATAATAAGGCATTTTTTAAACAGAGTCAATCTGTTCTCCCGTCTTCCATTGTCTGAAAGCATCGTGAGCCCTCAGAGATAACTATAAAGAACTCAGATATCACTTTGGCCATTGTTTTAAGTATCCTAAATAAAACTGAGAATATCCCAATAATCTGGAAAAAAGCTGCCTTTCAGACTGCTTCCTAAACCATGCTTCAAATTTCATTAAGTTTTTAGTAAATTATGTTAAAAAAAAGCCACAGTTTTTCTTATTGTGAAAGTCTGAAACATTCCTTACTGGATTTAGTGTTACAGCTACATTTGTATGAATGTTAAAATGACCCATTAGAAGGATGCAATAAGAATGCAGACATAAACAAGTTTTCAGTCAAGAACTTAAGAGAAAATGAGACTAGTAAGTCAGCACTGCATTTTATATGGCTGCAGGAAATTATTGAAAGTAGACAAATTTATACTCTACCTGTAGCTTCTTTACTGATTATTGGTTTTATTTAGTCTTTAAACATCTTGCTATTTATAAGGTTTCTCTGGCCATTAATGCATACCTCTCGACATCTGCAGGACACGTTAATGGAAAGTATTATTGATGCGTCTCCTCAAGGTGTAAAATCTAGAGAAGAGAGAAAATGATTAGTCACAGTGACAGAGTGAACGTCTGGGAATCACTTTTTCTGTGCATATCATTAAAAAAATCAATGAGATGAATATATGGAGTCCAATAGTATTTACTGTAGAAGAACAAGGAAAAATAGAACAGCCATACTTTGCATTGCTAAGATTTTGCTCTCTGATCTAGTCCTCTTGTGTGATGAAGCTTCGAATAGCTCTAATAAAGGTCACCTCTGCTGAGCATCGTTTGTTCTCTTTGTAGTTTTAGTGCACATCCATGCCTCATGCAGAATGACAGTCAGGTGGCTTGGTTTTAAAACCACAAATTTACCCTCACAAATTGTATTTAGAAAATGAAATTATTCCATGAATTCTTTACTAGCCTGACTTTTGCATGAATAAACTCTATTTGTTGTACTTTGGATGATTTTGAGAATATAATTTTCTCATTCAGCACTTATATATGATTTATTGAAAAATTGAAAAATATATAGTTATATTGAAAAATATCAATGTGCTGATATCATTCAGCACTTATATATGATTTATTGAAAAATATAAAAAAAATATAACTCCAAATCTATTAACTCTTCATCCGGTGTTGTTGTTGGGAGATTACAGTGCTGTATTTTCTCGCCAAAGGAGACCTACTAGAAAATGTGATAGGCCTGTGGCTGGTGTTATGCTTAAGTAAAATGGCCATATTGCAAAGCTGAGGAGTTTAAATATAACTACTTATATCTGGGTATTTTTTTATGTTTTGAACAGTGCTTCCATTGTACTCAGCTGGACATTTGCTTACAGAAAACTCAGGGCCTGTATGTGTGATATGTCTGTGTCATTACCTTCATGCTGTCTTCAGCCTGCATGGAATTTGATCTGATGTATAGTTTTAGTAGACTTTGATGTAAAATCCCTTGAAGGCTACTAATACTGACTAGTCCTGTAAAACAATTCTCCTAACAGTTTAGGCTAATGTGTTATAAATAATATCTATAGCTACTGCTTTTTTTGAGGAAACGTCTTGGTTTGACACCAGAACACAGATGCTGATATTTGCACTATCACAGGTGTGAGATACTGGATTTGAATCTCACTGAATTATACATTTCTGTGAGGGTCGGAGCCAACTCACTGTGAGAGTGTGTGTGTGAGAGGACTGGGCCACCACTATGTGAGCCATTGGATCCTCAGCGGTAACTATTTTCTCTTATACTCCTTCTTTTCTCTTTCTCTACTCTTCTTAATCTCTTTTCTTCCTTTACTCTTTCCTTTCCTCTTTGTTAATTTCTCTTGGGTAACTTAAAACCAGTGATTTGTGTTTTACTAAACTGGTGTACTGGTTGCCTTGTGGTGGGTGCTTTTATGGACTGGGTCTCTGTGCTGGTTGTTTTGGTGAAATACTTCTGCCTTGGTTATATGTTATCCCTGTAAAACCTTTTGCCAAAATGTTTATTTTCTCACTAAATGAAAAGGAACTCTCTTAGAGAAAGCATGGTACTGTTTTCTCTGTACATGAGTTGGAGGTTATAACAAAGTTAAGGCTTTTTAAAAGTTTGTTTCTTTCAAAGCCTTAAATATAAATAATATTCCCAGTTAAGCATGCAGCTTCAAAAGTGGGATGTTACAACAAGTAATGAAAATGCATAGCATGGTCATGTAAGAAAATAGCTAATGCATGAGATAAGAGTAGAATACAGTAAAAGAGAATCAGCAAAATTGGGATTTAAAGCCAGCCTAAATGGTGAAGGTTGTTTCTGACCATGAGTAATCAAGTATTTTCACAATATGGCTCTGTACAATTTTTCTAGATTTTGGTGCTGTTTGACAAGATCTTTTATCCCCATGAGAGAATAAAGTGGATACATACTATGGTGCAATGTGCTGATATTTATTGATATTCTCACTACGTACACTATGACTTCAAAGCTATATCCATAACTGTTACAGATGCTGCAGGAATAGGCCCAAGTTAATTAGTTAATCTTATTTTTGTATCAGATTTAACATATATATGAATTGCTTACACTGTGAATCTCATTTTCATCTCTCTTCAAAATGTTATGGTAATGTTTTTGGGTTGTTTTTGGTTTTTCCCCCATCCTGCAGTATTCATTGCTACAGCAATATAGGAAGAAAGCCCTTGCAAACTCTTCTCTGTCCCAGGTGAGGAGATGAACTACAAATGGGTTCCAAAGGCATGAAGCATTCAGCATTGCTGTGAGTACTGACATGATGACTACTTCTTCTGTGTATGTTATGAATTGAAATATGAAATTAAAAAAAAAAGCAGGTTGGGAACAGGAAGAGCTTAGTGTTGAGTACTGAAGCTTGACTCAGTGTTAACATCTTTAGCACCTTTCTTATTTCTGTACTCCCATTTGCTCTGAAGTGAGACTCACAGTAGAGATTCACAGACTGGTACAAGCACTGGCTGTGCCACTGGCCTGCATCACTAGCACTGGTGGTTTTAGTATTGGAAATGGCAGCTTCTAGCTGTGTGGTAGATCATGAAGCATTTTTTACGTTTCTTGCAAAACACTGTCTATGACAGGATGCTCTCCTGTCCTACAGAATCAGTGCCATCATAACTGTGCTTTAATTTCAAGTCCTCTCACAAACTCTGACTCTAGGTAACAGGAAGGTGCCTAATGCAGATTTGCACTTCTTAACACTGATCCACCCCTGAAATAGGTGTCTTTCAGGCCCTCAAGCAGTGGGCACTGGTTTGGCATTTTTTTCCTCTCACTCTTTTCTTTAAAAGGTGTTAACTTTTCTTTGTGACTCTGGGTCAGCAATAGAACAGCAGTGCTGTACAGCTAAGAAAGGATTTATGGTCCAAGTATATGGAAATAAATATCTACATGACCTTTAAGAAATAAAATTACGTTTGTGAAGCCATCAGTGGTTAACAGAAACCAATAAAGAATGTCTTGCTTTTTATGACAGCCTTACAAACATACAGAGCCAGCAAACCTCCTTGAAATCACAAAAAATGTCTTGTAAAAGTGTCACAGGTTCAGACCAAATTCTGATACCTTCATAAATGAAATGTAAAACTTTAAAAGTCGAGATTTCTTTTTAGTCTCTAATGAGAGCTCATCTCATTAAAAATTAACACCTTTTTATTATACCTAATTTACTTATAAATCTTATTGTCACCCATTATCAACTCTCACAGACATCTCAATCAACCTTATGATTAAATCTGTTTTATTCAGGCTATTGCTTTTCCACTGATTTTAATTCTACCTTAATGACTTTCTTTTTTTTCTTCGAAAATTCATTCAACTTTTGATACTTTCTCATTGTTTCATGTGTCACTATTTTCATACCTTTAAACTTGACTATTTTTGTAGTTTCCAGCTGAGTCTTTTTACTACAGGTATGCTGTGTTTGTTGAGGAAGAAAAAACAAAAAAACAAAAATCTCGTAACTGTATAAACATTTTAGTATCCATGAATGTGTTTTGTAAAAGGTTTTTTTCTTACCTCTCATTATAGTTTATGTGCTAGTAATTAAGAGTTGCATTTTACATCTCACTTCCATGTTTTTGCTAAGCAAATGGGGCTTTAGTTGTGACTGACCAGGTGAAATGACCAGAGGCAAAGAGAAGAGTCAATCTATTCCCTGGTGTTTTGATGTGCCAGAAAAATATTATAAGTGCATGCTAGAACATCTCCTGTAGAATCTGAAAATGAAGTCATTATTTTACAGATTATCTCCTGCTATCTGACACATCATATGTACTAAGAACTAATAATAAATTATAAAAATAATAAATGTTAAGACATCTTGCGAATAGGATTCATTCTTATTCTACACAGGTCTATATGGCATACTACGTGCATTTCTAGGACAAGCCTCTTCTCACTGTCAGGCAAATGAATTAGTAGGTACTTCCCCTCCTCCTGTTTACATATTCCTTCTTTGTCCTGTTCTTGAACCTATGAATTTAATTCTATTTAAAGTGAGTTAAACATTGTTTCTTCAAAAAGAAAAGATTGTGCCAATTATTTCTCTTTGTTGCAGAGATAGAAAATATAGTGATATCTCAGTATACCTCAGTGCATTTCTTCCTGTTAAATGGGGATTTGATGTGGAATTCACCCCACTGAGTGTACTCACAGGAATATGGAGCACTACTGCTGTTGGCAAGACAAAATCTCAGTTAAGGCAAACATTTTGGGTGTTTCAATAGATGTGTGTTCTAAGAGCTGAAAGTCAGATGTTCCACTAAGAGCTACAATAAAAATAAAACAGTATGGTAATAAAACAGTGGATGGTATTTTTTAAGAGGTTAAGGAAACAACAGTGAAAGATGTTACTTTTAATTTATTTCAGCAAATGCATGCTTCAGGTTTTTTTGTCTAAATTTTCCATAGGTTGATTTAGTCTTAGGAGCCCTTTAGGTAAGTAGTTTTAAGAATAAGTAGGCATTTAACACTTACATTTATTTAAGCATTCTCCAAGACATCTGAGCTTTGAAACATACCTTTTTTTTTTTTTAATCCAATAATAGCCTGTTTTGACACCTGCATCTTCCAAACTCCTGTCAGTCATGAAAAATGATAGTTAATTGTTTGTTTAATTTTTACTGGTTTTGTTTGTACAGTAGAGAACTGGCTATAGAGAACTATTTCAAGGAGAAAAGCTATATTTATGTCATCATTCACTCACATTGCTCGTGTGCCGTGATATTGTTCCTTTATGCTCTGTTGTTGTTAGTCTGTCAAGTTGGATGAGGTAATAATCATAACACAAGTTTCTTGTAAAAAGCCTACAAACCTTGAAGTCCCCATTGTACGCTACGTGCAGTAGTAGTTTTGATATTTCTGTCTCAGCTTGCATGAGCAATATCGCATTACTTGAAATTGTTTTCCTACAATGATTCCCACAGGTAAGGGCTCTCCACAGCTTCAAGATTAGTTTGTTCCATTTGGCACAGATAGGTTTTGCTGCAGGAGCTTGTCAAACATAAAATAAAGGAAAATGTTTGGTCTTGAATCCAAAATCCTCTCTCAAATCCTCCCTCAGTGATTCTGACCTTTTCAGACAGATGGCCAAGACCTGAGCATATGGATCCCATTTGAATAAAAGCGAGATGAGTAGATGTCTTTGCTACCTATGTGACATGAAAGGATATGTTTCTATTACCATTTTCACTTGGAAGTGAAGTAAAATTCAAATGCTTTGAATTTAACAAACATGCCTGCTTAAAATACTTATTTGCTGACCTGTGGGTCATTGCTGTCTAGACTGCTTCAGGCTGCTGCTGCTATTTAATTCATAGACCTTTTTAAGAGCTGCCTCTAATAAAGGAATTTGTTTGTTCATTGATAGGAACTGGAGAGGTTAGATTTATGTCCTCTGCTTTTGGATACATTGTTTCTACTTAATCATTCCATTTCTTTTTGACTGTCTTTCATTCAAATGAGGCTCTAGAAGAATATCCTGACAGTGTTCTTGAGCAATATTTTTCATCGGTGTGAATAAAATAAAATAAAACTTCCACCACTTTGTTTTCTAGGGGAGTAGACTCTTCTGCAGTACATTTTGAGGGTTATGCAAAGAAAACCTCAGCAGGAAAACTCCAAAATCCTGCCCATTCGGGAGCATTATGGGCTTACCCCTGCGATAGCTCCCTGTAGTCAAAGGCACTTGAATATCAGTGCTCTTGTAGGAGAGCCCTGGTTGCCAAACAAACAAAAGAAACCCTTCAACTGTTGTGTTGGGATACACTGAGTGACTGGAGACAACACCACAAGTTTGAATTCTACACAACTCAGTAAGAAGGAACTGGAGCATTATATAAATGGTTTCTAATTTTCTAACAAAACATACAGTGCTAGATTTGCAAATCAGGTTCTACTGAGATTGTACATTAAAATATGTTTTAAACACTGCTCAAATAGAGATTTTTGAAGCAAAATGAGGTGTCATAATTTAAGCATCTTATGCTGAGGCAATTACGTGATTTTTAATTTCATAATGGCATATTGTATATGCAGTATATCTAGCAGTTACATTAAAAAAAAAGAAAACAAAACTTCGTTTTGTTCATAATAAAGTGATGACAGTGGTGTTAAATAAGTAAGTTCACCGTGAGGTTCTAATCATATAATTGGCATTTATTCAGAAACATAATTCTCTTGAGATGGCTTGATTGCATTCATTATCACCACTTAGAGACTTCTTAATGTTTTTATCAGCCTAATTCAAAATGCTAAATTGGAGTACAGATGTTAGAATTTGCTCCTAAATCAGACTGCAGTTTAATTTTTTTTGTTTGGAGGTTTGGTTTTTTGGTTTTTGTATTTTAAACATTTCTGAACTTAATTCCTGTCTTGAACCTTGTTTTGAAAACCTCTGTCAGCAAAACCAGACAAGCTTATTTATAGAATTTTGTATTTATAGAATATTTATAGAATTAAAATAAACTAATCTGAAGCTAGTCTATTTAAAGTACGGTCATTCTCAAATCACTTCATGTTAGTTTGACTAAGAATTAATTGCTTTACTGCCATGCATACCCTGGAAGAGTGCCTATCCCCTGATTTACCACTTAAGGAATTGGCTAATGACTTCTCAGGCCTTTGAAAAAAAACTCTCTGACATAATTGTAAATTAAATGTTAGTAGGTAGCAGAAAAATAGCAGTAAATGCCTACCACTGGCCATGCAAAGGACAATGAAAATTAACCCTATCCTATGGAGTAGGAAAAAGTACCTGATACACTTGCTGTTAGTTCTTCCAGTCAGAGCATTTCTATACTATATATATTAGTATAGGTATGTGTGGGTGTATATATATATATATATGTATTTAGCTAGCTAAATTTCTGTTTCCTCTTTGAAGTAAATAATCATTTACCCTTTGAGAAATCCTTGACAAACACCAGCTACTTTATAACACTGCAGAATGACATTTATTGAGCAGTTAGAGATGATTAGCTGTGCTTCTTTTGACTGAAAAAGGTCCTTTCTGGTGGTGGTAAGCTTTCAAAACATTCTGGAATTATTTTGGACAAAAGCAATAATACACTCATAAAAAATGTACTGAGTGACTTTAGATAAACCATGAGTTGATCTTGGTGAACTCAATGTTAATCCTATCAGCAGAAAGTCATGGGAATCCTTTATTGATTACTGGTATATTCCCAGTATTGATGTCAGTAGAGGAAGGTGAAAGAGTTGATAACCCAGATATACACAAACCTGAAAGTATGTCAGCCTGGCCCACACTGGGCCTCCTGCTGTTACCTCTGGGTAATAGCCCAGAGGTAAAACCTCTGCCCGCTCTGGAGCAGGAGACTTCTCCAGTTTTGCCCTGTTTAGACTCAGACTGCATTTTATGTATTAGGAAGCGTGGGGAGAAAGCCACACTCATCTGGTCATTGCAGCTAGTGAAGAAGGGCTCTGCAAAAGCAGCAAAACCTGGGATGAGTGCACTAGGGTAGAGAGGAAACAAATGCAAGGCAAGCCCTCCCTGGGATCAATTATCCTTAGATAATGTGCACGTTTTACACTTACCGATGTTATTTGAGACAAAGGCTGTCTGTTTTTCCTGGGTTTGTTCAATGCTTGTCATAACACATCCACATTCTGGGTTAGTCTCTGGGCAAAACCGTAAAAAATTATATCATCAAATAATAGCTGTGGAAATTCATGCCAGTATTGTTTATTTTAAGGTGTGAAGTACAGAAATTACTGTACCTTAGACAATAAATAACTTTTATCTGTGAATATGAGTTACTAGTACTGCTAAACAAAATACCTACAGGGTACCTTTAAGGTTCAGTGCTTGAGCAGAAGATATTCCCAGCATTATTGATCTCATTCTTCTTCCCTGCTTATAAAAGAAAAATCTAGAAGTGACATTTCCATGGTGGCAGCTTCATTTAATTTATTCTGATGAGTTTATTTGTCCCCAATTGAACTTTAGCAGAATTACGTAGGAAAGGTGGTTAATTTGCCTGTGTTCATTTTGAAGAGGGTGCTTTTCCTGCATCCTGTTATATGTTTGAAGGAGTTTCTCTTTGACAGAGATTACTCTTTTTGTTACTAACTTCTGTTAGTTACTTTCTGTTACTGTGTTCAGTATGCTGGTAATATTTCAACCCACTAAGGTTCTGTAGAAATGTAAAACAGGGATCACAAATCATATCATTCAAAAGGAACTCTCCCTAAGTGTACTACATGTAGGGTGGCCATTCTGTGTCTTCTTAAGGTGTCAGAACTGGAGTTGTTATTTTACACAGTTCAATATCCCAAAATATTTTTATCTGTGTTGATATTGTTAGTGAGACAGCAGCACATTTTTCTAAGGAAATTGCTTAGGTAACTCAGTTGCGTTAACCATATAAAAGTATTTTGACAATATATTCATTGAGCAGTCCTGGATTCCTTAGGTTCGGAGTCTTAAAATTCATTCCATGTGCCAGTGGTATGTGGATACGTGCCTTTCACCATTTCCATAAAGAGCATCTGAACTTAACCAGGTTTTGAATGTTTAAAAATGTCTGAGTACTTCCAAGACTAGGAATAATAATCAGATTTAAAAACTGAGTCCTGTGAATATTCATTGAATTGGGTGTGTTCCAACACTGAGCAGGACTTTCCTTAACATTAGACCACTTATTTTTTGACAACCATCTAAAGTCTGAGCTACAAATCTGTGAACACAGGGATTTATTTTCCTCAGTATAACATGATGCTGATACCAGACATCCAGACAGCAGAGGAGGAACTTGTACTGATGCAGTCCTGAGGAGTCATGGCAAGATGTCTGGGAGAAGGAGAACTGTGGGAGGGACTGAGATTACATTTGCCCAAGAGTGCTGAGTGCACTATGGTGGCGGAGAGACAGAACAGGGCTGGGAATGGGGAGGTAAGGGGAAGGAGAAAGGAAGACTGGGAGTCAGCACTTAAGGGAAACTGGGACTAGGTATTAAAACAGATGGGTTTACTCTGCTCTTGTTTCTGATTAATAATGTGTCTATTCAAGGAAGCTGATCAAGGTTTCATTCCCAGTCTTAATGTACCTAATTTCTGATGGTTTAACATTCTAACCTTAATAATCATCTTTTAATTACAAATCAGTGTAATATGAGCCAACACATATATGGATGCTATTTCTAGAAGTAATATCACAAAACAAATTAACTGGTAAACACTAATGTTGTTCTCTTGAAAGATAATTTATGTATCTAGTGATTCTCTTACAGAATCTCTGTCTGGAGATAAAACCCAGGGGTTTAAACTATAAATAAAATATTTGACTCCATCTGTTTAATTAGAAGGTAACCTGGTACCTGTCTCCTATTCACACCAAAGCTTAGATATTCTTGATGGAAGTTTCTGTGTGTAAAGTTGCTGTGTCAGGACTGCAGGTATTTTGAAACTTGATGTGTCCAGATCAGGTATGTCTCAATATGTATTATCTCATTTCCCCTACTTTTCAGGAGTGTTTCCGAGAAAAACAGCGTAGTTTTGACTGCTGTCATCTGAGGAGCTGCAGCACCAGCATAAGGTCATTTTGCAAGCTTGCTTGTGGAGGTATTGTGGTGAAGTCACTGGGTGAAATCATGGCTGTATAGAGGTCAATGAAAATTTTATCAGGAATCGGATTTCACTTGGCAGGTATACTGTCTGGGCCAGAACCTGTGAGTTGTTTTGCAGGGCACAAAAATAAGCAGTTGGGAGGAGCTGGGAAAAAGACAAACATACAGAACCTCTGCCCTCTCATCTGTTGCTGTCCACCATGAGCCTGCACACTGTTGTGTTTTGAAGCACATTTTGAATCCATGGGTTCAGTATCCTATGAAATACCTTGAATATAGAGATTTTGGAGCTGGATTCTTTGCTAGAGCTTCTCATATGAAACTTGATTTTATTGGTGCTTGTGCTTCATATTCATATCTGTAAAACAGATGTAAAATAAGGGTAATTTGTCAGAGGTGTTATAGCCTTGAGCTAACTGAGAAAAAGTGCACTGCATGGAAGAAACTGGGAGATAACTCACAAGTGATCTTTTCAGTCTCCTCTCTAGTAAAGAACTTAATTGTGGCCTTAAATGCAACTAACTTGCATCTGTTTGTGAACTTAATGGAAATTTAGTGCATCCAAAAAGTTAGGGAGTTTTTAAATTCCTTTGTTGCTTCTTTTGCCTTAGAATGTATACATTGGCAGATCAAAGTAAGATTATTTTAGATTAAATGCCCAAATAAGCAAATCAGTGACTTGGTAGACATGGGTGCCCAATGTACGCTGTTATTATTCTGCTAGTGTCACAGACTGAGAAAGTCTTCAGGAAAGTATTTGAACAGAAATGAAATATATCAGATAAAAACTTTCTACAATTCTTACCAGAATACATGCTAGCATCTCATAAAGCATAGGAAGAAAATTCCCAATTTGCGCAGGTTGAAAGTAAAAATATTACCGATTTCACCACTTCTACAAGTACTTTAGACCAATACTGCTGTGGTGAAGCCAGTGGCCATATTGTAGCAGTTTCATGAGCGATTACTTCAGACTCCGCCTAGTGTTGTCCTGTAACCTGAATGCCAATTAGTGTTTGGAGAGAACTAATTATTCCCTGAACCACATCTGGTTAAGTTTCAAGTGAAAGGAGAATATATGTAATTTCTGTTTTGCCTAAGATCACTCTATGATGCAAAAGCAACTGTATGATGTAAGGGTAACTGAACAATCCTTTTAAAAAGGGCAGTCTTGGTCTGGACTAAAATGCTTGTGTATATAAGCTTTTCTGCTTTTAAGTGGAGTCCATCTGTGTAAGGATTATGCACCTTATTTTTGTTGCCAGTTAGTGCTTTTTTCTCTCTGTGTTTTTCAAAGGAGAAGGAAATGTGAGACTATAAAATATTAAAAGAGACAGTGATGGTTTTCTGTTTAGGAAGAATGTTGCTATTTTCTGTACATTATGTGTTTCTTTTGGGGTTTGGTGTCCTTTTTTTTTTGATGTGTTGTTTGTTTGGGGTTTTTGAATTCCTCTAATTGTTTTAGAAGCATTTTGAGATGTAAAATATTTAGTTCAAGTCTTAGATATTTGTTAAATTATTGACAAATAACTGGTCACTGAACTGCAACTAGTGATATAATATAGAAAATCAGAAGCAATATTTTTTTCATCCTTTCTTTCAGTTCTCTTGTTTCAAATTCTCATGATTAAAGATTTTCAAGATTTTGAACATTGATTACTAGAGTATATTTTATACAAACAAAGACAAATACCTACAACGGTTTTCCGTGAAATCCTAAAAATTATTGAAAAGCCTGACTTCATGATCCATAGCTGCATGGTGGGGGTTGTAGTTTGTATTTTATGTTATTTGGGAATATTCTGCTTCAGATTTAAAAATGAAACTAATTATATGCCTTGCTAGTAAAATATGGTAGAATATAAGAGATCATTCAGTTAAAGGGAATATAAATATCCAAAAGAAGCATAAGAATTCACCCTTTTATCTTTGGAATTGTGATGATATGCTCACTGGGGGCTTATTCATTAAAATGGTAATAGCCATCATTTACTCTCTTTCCACAGTGAAAGCAAAGTGACCATGGAATAAAGTAACAGCTAAAGTGATAATCCAGCTGCTTCTTGCTGCTTTTACCTTGAGCTTTGCAAAATTCGTAGCAGTAGGAAAATATTTATAAAGATGGGATTGCATTTTGGTGATAGAGGGAAGGATAGGTAAAAACATTTATGAATAACTTTTAAGGCCAAGGGAAATAAACCAGAATGACTTTTGAAAAGATTTTAGCATAGTTAAAAAACCCATGATTTTTTTGCCATTGCTAGTGCTTTTTTTCTGTCCTGACAGAGCAGGGCCCTTTTAGCTGTTTGGACTTGTGTTGGCCTGAGTTTATGGGGCTTGTTTTCCCGTGTCCAGCAGTCTCATGTCTGTGGCCTCCCCAGTTGTAGCAAGAGCCAGAGCTGGGAACGGACTGGCAGCAACCGGGGGTCAGTGCATCACAACCCATGGCCTGCATGTGAATTTCTAAACAGCTGTGAGAGAATTAAAACCAAGACTGCAACAGTTAGATTTAAAACTAGAAAGAAGGGGATTGAACAGTTAAGGCAGAGGATTGGTAGTAGAAAGGATAAAGGATTAAATGGCGGAGAAACAACTTTAATACATGAAATGACAGATTTTCCCCTGAAAAATCTAACCTTTGACTTAAAGTTGATTTAGAAATTTGAGGAACTATTGTCTATTCACTAAATTAAAGTCTTTCCTGGGATAGTGGAGAGGTTAGATAAGAATGTGGAATGTGAAGTTTAAGGAAGTCAAAGGGAATAAACTGAACTGGTTATGAAACGTGACCATGCCCAAGCTGGTGCAGTGCTGTAGCTAAGGCTTAGTTACATAGGGATACAGTAAAGAGGAAAGGAAAATGGAGCAGACAGCCCATGGAAAGCTTCATAGTTCCAAGTAGCTTTCATTTTCACAGGCTAGAAATGTAGCCCATTAATATAAAAATTGAATATGGGGAAGAACCCTCCACGGAATCTGTATTTTGGAAAACTAGTTTCTTTTAGACAGAATTATTTGTATTGTTTGAGTCCATACCCCATGGATGCCTGTAGGAGCACCTCTGATTATGGAGTTAACATTTCCATTCACAAGCAGCAGTGGCTGGGCAACATGCAGAGTGTGCTCTGTGGCTTCTGGGCTTTTTCAAAACCAGCTTCATGGTTAATCTGTATATACTTTGTGCTGTGTGTAAAAAAAGTTGATCTTTTTAAATTTAAGCTGTTATTTTTCTAACTATCTGACAACCCACATAAATTCACCACCGTTTTTATGGTGCTTTTCCATTATTTTTTGTTGCTTACTAATTACTTTTCTTGCCCGATTTCATTTGCAGTTTGAATAAATAAACTGTTTGGTTCTACCTTCAGGTTATTGTAGGAATAGTCAATATGCAACTATAATAAAATCATAAATTTTTTGGAACAGGCAATTTCTAACATACCCTTCCACAGAGTTTTAAAGTTCTATTATTGCAGAAGCAACGTGCTTAGGAGCTGCAAAATTACAGTGCTAATTTCTGAAGTTTGGAAGACATTAAAATCAAGCATAGCTCTGCATACTCTACAGGTAGTTTAAATATTTGTGTGGCAACTTTGGTGAAAATGATTCTGTTGTGTACTGAAATGCAGAACACTGAACAGTTTTATCCCCTTTTTATCTAAATTTAGGGAAGTTTTACACCTTGATCAATGTGCTGTGAGGAGTCAGACTACATACTTACTGCATAATGAACCATTTTTATCCTGGGTAAAATTTTATAAGCTAACTACTTCCTTTTCCATGATTCTACTTATTTTAAACACTACTCTAGCTGATCATATAAAATGTCATTATTCCTTTTCCCCCTGCTCCCTTTCAAACCACCTGAGATTATCTTTATCTACTGGAATTTTTTTCCAGGCATGCTTAAAAATCTGCACAGAACAGGTGAATCACTAACTTTGGAGTAAAATATCTCAGAAATTGCATGTTACCTTTAAGGACAGGTGCTTTTATAAGAAATAGGACTCATTTTCTCACTTCTGTCAGGGTGGCAGCAAAGTTAGGTCCTGCTGGGCATGGCAACAATAAGAGGAGCACAGTTTTGGCATGCAAACTTCACTTTCTTACTTATTCTGTTAACAATTGATTAAATAGCTGTTTCCTACACAGGTTCAGTTACATGGCCGTTACACTGCTCTCCTGGGATGCCTTTTTTTGTTCATACTTAGATATTTATTATCGTTTCTACACATTCTGCTGACTCTTAACCTGAGTGTTTTAAACTTGGTGGGCTTTGCTCCTGTAGCCCACTGAGCTCTTGACCACCCTTGGAACATGTATATCCCATTTTCTCAAATACTTGATTTCCTCTCTGTGTCCCTCAAGACTTTGTAATTAGATCATAGAAAAGAAAATGACAGCTCCAAGTAGCTTTGCATATATAAGATTGAAAATAATCAGGCATTAATTTAATTTTGTATACTATTTATATCAATGCAAACACATTTGCATTTATAACACAAAAGCAGTGGGTATAGATTAGCCATGATTTGATATATCAAAGCACCAAGAGGGATCATTACCAACACATAAAGGCTAAAAATTACTTAGGTATATCTAAATAGTCACAGAGATAATTGCTTTTAAGCTGCCATACAGGTCTTTAATATTCTTTAGAGCTTGGTTTCCTAAGCTATATGTATTACTACATTGTGCAAAAGCAGTTGTACAAGCTGTAAAGGACAGAAATGTATGAAAGATCTTATAGTATATAATAGCTAATATGCCACTAGTGGCTACTGCCTCAAGAATAAAAATTAGGGTGTATCCTGAAGAGTAATACACATCTGGTTGATTTTCTGTGGCTGTAGCATGACCTTGATCTCTGGACTCGAAAAAAGATCATGGTGGCAAAGAAATTAATTCAGCTTGGTAAACCCATATTAGTGGCAGTGGATGAGGTAATTTGTCAGGCCACAGCTGAATTTGCTGACTAAAATTTCCTTTCTTCCTCCTCTTTTCTCAAAATAACAGAGGGCTAGTAGGATCTTTGGCTGTTGCATCTAGAGATTTATAGTCACTGATGTGTACTGCATGTATAATGTATAAATGTTAGGATTAATCTGGGTACATACTTCCATACCTGCCATAAGTAAAATATTTTTTCAAACACTGAGTTAATGGATGTTTAATCAGCTTGGGAGGGATTTTTGAGGTCAAGGTCACACTTTGTATTCAGTCAGAAAATTCCTTTTTGTCTCTTTGTTTTAAGACAAACACTTAAATATGTGTTTCTGTTATTAAGCATATGTGTCAAATAACTGACCTCCTACAATATGATGGGCTTAATCTCTTTAAAGGTTGAAAGCCTGAACTTGTGAATCCAGTGAATGGTGATGGAATCTGAAATGTCATACAAATCCTAGACCTAAGAATGTTTTCTATGCTGCTACCTCATGAATGATGAAAGTGTCTATCAGCCTTTTAAACCTCTGTAGGGTTAGAGAGGGAAGCAGGGGGAAGAATAGCCTACAATATGCTTGTAAATTTTATATATGAATGATTTCTCTGTTGATATGACATTCCACATCTGGAGGCTACAAATCCTTGTGGTTATTGTCCACATGATCGCAAAACACAGTATTTATCCAAGCTAGTGTGTGTCAGAGTGTATCATGGCTAGTTTTCCATAAAGGGACTACCTAGGCATTGGAGGATGCAGCAAGATTTCTGCCTTCATTTTCTCTGTTACAGCCTGGGATTGTGATTGACTGCAAAAAGTTGCAGTGCTGTGCTTGAGCTTCTTGACATATAGGATATTCCAGCTCCCCAAATAACCTTTTTCTTCCCTTCTTTACAGAGAGTGATTTTAAAAGAAAACACCAAGGACCAACTGAAATAATAGGCAGAGAGGTGGCCACACCTTATTCCATGCTAAGAGGCATCATGCAACTGGTCCACTCGTATTATAAAGTATCCAAAGTGCAGACAAAAGATGCAAGATGGAAAGAATGTGGCAGAAGGGCCAGCCAGATTTCTGGAATACAATGACTTTTAGAATGGGGAGGTCACTCAAGTACCCAGAAGCTCTAAGCAAGCAAGCTCTGGTAGATCTGGTTGGGGAAGATAAAGAAGTTAAAGCACTGCCAGATTTTTTTTTTACCCTCTTGCATCCAGTACATATATTTGGTAATTGACATCATCTGCTTTGTAAATATTGTTGCTTGCTTCTAATGGCCCCTCAAAAACATTTGTTCATGCTCTTACCTTTGCCTGTATGGTCAGTCCCACTATATTCATTGTAGCTGGAAATCAAACATTGGAACTGAGCATTTATTTTATCAATAGATCCGGATTAAGTTTTTTCTAAATATGAAGGTTTTCTTCATGTCATGCTTTCCTTTAGTGATTAATGCATGATTTGATTCACCTTTCCACAGGAACATTTTCATTCCTGATAGACTTTGACATTTAAAGTGTAAGTCTTCTAGCAACAGCATAGGACAAAAACTCTAGGAGACAGGTGTTTTGTTTTGTTTTGTTTTTAAATTAAAAGAAGATGTCACTGGAAGTAAAAAATTGTAAAATTGCTCCTGCTTGTGAACTGTGACTAACCCAAGTGGAAGCAGTATTTCCAGTAGTTGGACTTGAAAATTATTTTGTAATTTAACACTCTCAGGTGTCACTGTTAGATAACGAATCCTATTCAGCATGCTATATAGCATGTCCCTGGCCAGTGTGAAAACCTGAGCCTGATGGAATTCTGATAGGTTGAAGTTCCAGGACAGAAGTCCGATTCTACCTTTTTTTACCCTTTTGGCTACAAGGCTTAGTAATTATTGTGAGATTTTTACATCTTCTACCTTAGAGGCATATACATTTAAAAATAGTGAAGTCAGGTATAAAGTCATTCGTAAGTAAAAGTTAAAACCTTCTTGGTTCTGACAGAAGTTATCTTCTCCAAAGCAATGTAGCTGGCAATTTAAAAATTTAGGATATGTTTTAGAGATTTCTGAAATTACTGTCTACTTCTAAAGTGGAGAAAAGAAGCCTGAGTATATCCATTTGCTTCCTGATGACTGACAGAAGATCTTGGAAAATGTTGACAGAATCCCCTTCAAATGTTGAAGCTCCCCTCAAACACTACTGGCAGGAGCTGGCATGTATCCTAGGAGGGTATACAAAACTTTAGAATGAATAAGAATCAGTATCTTTGCACCTTCCTGTTTTGCTGAGGTAACACCAGAAGCACCTATTCACTCTCGCTGTTAAGTGGGGGAGAAAGAAGAAACAAATAAGAAAATTGCTGAAATAAAAGGCAGCACAGCAATTTCCACAGTGACAGCTTCCTGTCCAGGAGCTGACGGTAAACACAGTGAAGCCTCCCAGTTGTCCCCTCTGCTGACAGGGAGATGCTGGTACCTACACAGGAGCTGTGCTCACAAAGCTCAGCATCAGCAGTTTCTCTGCCACGACTGCATCTGGTCAAGGGCCAGCAAAACAGTCTCATGTTTTATTGAAAGTGGCTAAATCCAACATAAAAATGAGAGATGGCAAAATTTGGAATAAACCTAACTCTCCATAAAACAAGAGAGCTATAATAGATTACTGTGTCTGGGTTTTTTTGGTTTTTTTTTTCCTCTGGTTTCCTTTCTCTTCCTTTTTTATGTCCTTTAGTCAATCTTTTATACTAGCCATGTTTTCCTCCAGGCTGTTCTTTCTGTAATTTTCAGCCTTTAATTGTTTCCAGTTTTTCCCTCTAAAACACTCTCTCACTCTTTAAGACATTTTCAAATTCCTAATTCAGTTTTTCTTTATCAATTCATCTATTTAATATTTTGTAGGGATGCCCTTTACTCTAGCATTTAAGTGCCATTCTTCAGGATTGAGCATAAAATCTTCTCCTGACAAGAAAAGTTTGTAAGTTATTTCTAACTTTATTTTAACTATTATTTAGGCAAATATATAAAAAGAGGGTACTGCTGTGGTCATAATGATTATTTCAGGAAATCTAAATTAGTCTTGAATTTTGAATTAGCTTCCTAACCCTTTACTTAACCTTTTCTATTTAACAAGTAGGCAAACTTCAGTGTTTCTGTAGGATTCCATGGAAAGAAATTCCTTCTCTCTACACCAAGGACTTCTCAGAATGGCAGATCAAAAGGTAATTCTGTCCTCTAATTCCATCTTCAGTATATGTGTGTTCATTCTCTTCTACTTGCTTTTATTTTACCTGTCCTCTTTGCATTTTATGGTGGTTGACTCTGGAACTTCACTCTTCACAGTGCTAATGCATCACTGGTTAGGAAACTGAAAATAAAAAACAATTCTGGATTTCTTTCATCAGACTTAAAAGTGGGCTTGGTCATCTGTGTCTTTCTAGATGGAAAAAATTCTAGGAAACTGTAGTAAGTGCTAAAAAATAAAGTTTTCTCTGATTGTTTATATTGATAATCATTGCTAACTAAACAATAGGGGAAATGTAAAAAATTCTTGTTCATATGCAAAGCTCTCATCTATTTAGTCTATGGGAAAATAAACCAAAACTCTGCAAAAAAATACAGATAATTATATTGCAACTGGAAGCCAACCAGAGCACTTACTAGGCAGTTCTATGAGATGTATAAATATATTATAAATCTCAGGCCCTGCAGGGATTTGCCAGCTAAAAGGTGGTGAGACAGAGAAGAAGGTGCTTGAGCTAGAAACTCAAGTTAGTAGTGGAAACTGAAAGTGTTCAGTTCTGAGCCTGCCAGGGGCAGTAGTCATACTGCCCTCCCTGGTGAATCAAATTCCTGTTTGCAACATGGAAGAGATGAGAACAACACAAAAGAGGATAAAGGGAGAAAGGCTTCCTTTTGGTAAAACTAAAAACTGTTACGTATGAAAAAGTTTTGAAGACACTTCTCAGAGAAATAGAAAATCACAGATGGTATATCTGTATTATCACTGCATTGAGAATTGCTCTAGAAATACCACAAGATCAACTTTGAAAAGCCTTGTAACAGGGGCCAGGAGCACTTTTTTCATGTAGTGACAAGCAAAGATTAAGGGAGATGTAAACTGTGTTTTCTAGTCCAATAAGCAAGCAAGATAGTGATCTTTAGCATGTAGAGTAGATTTTAATGGATGAGGTTTCAGATGTGACCACAGACAAGAAGATAACAATGATTCCAGCGTGAGGAGAAGAGGTGGATATATTAGTTAATAGTCTGGGAAGGGCAGAAAGGTTAATTCCAGAGGGCTTTACAGGAAGAAGCCTCATGACTTCTATTTGGTCTATGCAGATGAGCATAACACAACAGAAGGTTAAAGTTGAAGATAAAATTTGAAGTAAAAGCAGAAGAACTGATGGTGATGTTGACTATAATAATTCATGAGGGGAAGCTGAAAGGACATAGAGAAGGATTTGATAGAAAAAAAAATTGGTGAACATAAGGCAGGAGTATTCTAAATGCCAAGCAACAGCTATGTTTATGTATATAACTGTAATTGAACCATACTCTGATGACAGAGTAGCATTCAAATAAAATTAGCCAGCAGTTGTAGCGATAGACTGGTTTAGGCTAGAACTTGCGATGTTGATATGTTCCTAGGCATAATATTTATTCAGAACACATAGAGGTAATATGGATATACTGATATAAGTATTTCATTTGTACCAAAACTTTAGATAAATATGTATATTTACGCTTCTAAAAATCTCTTTCTGCTGTAGTCAAATTTAATTTCTTTCTTTTCTCCATTTTCTATAACATATGTAAGTAATATTAAGGATGTCTGTGCATGATAAAATTTTCAGTATGGAATGCTAATAGCTGTCTGTGCATACGGTCAAAAATTGGTTTATAGATTTTCCTCATTTTACCTTTTTTTCCTCTTTGTTGCTTGTCAGGTTTTTTTCTAGATTAATTTAAATATGAACAGATGGAAGTTCTAAACTAATATTAAACCACTGCTTCAGGGCTAATTACTACATAACAGAGTCA
The DNA here is from genome assembly GCF_003945725.1 of Corapipo altera. NCBI lineage: Eukaryota > Metazoa > Chordata > Aves > Passeriformes > Pipridae > Corapipo > Corapipo altera. Next base: position 130,798 of record NW_020884905.1, read on the forward strand.
CACTCCCAGCTCCTGGCAGTGTAAGCTTCCCCCTTTGTTCACATTCACTCACTGGCCTACAGTTGCTCAGGGGCTTTTAATCAAACCCTCTGGTCTAACCATGAAAGTATCGAATCACAAAATTTTATTAAATACATTTAAAAATAACATGAACATAGTTGAACATGCTACACATTATTTTTTATAATAAAACCAAACAGCATTTATTCTGCCTTAACAGAAGCGTTGCAGTGCCGCATTACAGGAGAAATGAGGAGGAATCTATGCACAATCAAATTTGGTATTGGTTTTCAGTTAAAATTCCACAAAATTTCCACTTTTATTATAAAACCCCCTGGTGTTTTGTGGTAAAGAGCCTCTTAGCAGGGAAAACATTAGTTTTGTTGGTAATTTACTCTTTCACTGTCGCTTTATGTTCCTTTCACTCCTCTTTCTCCTTCCATCACTTTTATGGGCCCAGGTGTTTTTTTCCTTGACATAGCTCAACTCCACTGTGTGTGAGTCTCATGATACTCAGAAAAGTAAATAATGCTGTTTTGTACCTAAAATCTGTAGCCTATGACATTTCTGAGAAGATGAGTTCTTCACCAATTTTGCTTCAATTTTCTGTTCCTGATATGATGAAAGGGAAACAATCCGTCAAGAAGGAAGTGGGAGATGAGAAAATAGACAGAAAGAGAAAATTGGTGGAGAGCAGTAACAGAAGTTTTACACATTTTTTCAGTTGTAGAAGAGAAAAAAGAAATATTGCCAAGCAGTGAGAATGACACAGAAGGAGTCTTCCATGGGGATGTTACATAGCAGAAAGCATATTTTACCTCATCAAGGCTCATTTCTTAATTTAGTGAGAACTTCCTTTTGTTTCTTGAGTAGAAGAAGAAAATAAAGGCAAACATGACTCACAGCCCCCAGGCATGATTCCATCCCACCATTTATATATGGGGTTAAAGAAAGCAGTATCTATTCTTTTAATTACCAATCTGGAAGCAAGGCCTCATAATGAGATCCTTGACTGTCAACAGTTCATATAGTTGCATAGAATCATATAGTTTCCTAGATGCCTATTGACAGCAGGGTGGACCCAGTCATTTGTAGAGCAAATTTCATTCAGTCCAAAAGCTTTCATTGTTTTTGTGAATTGATATATCCTGCTCAGGTTGTCTTCTGTCAAAATATATATTGGAAATGTTCTGTGACCCCCTTTATCACCATTACTAAACTGTTCGGAGTTCTCAGCAGTTCATGTAAATGAGTAAATAAAAGCCCAAAGCTCACATTACCTCCAGTGTTGTTAGGGTTATTTGAGTGAGTTTTGATTTTGCTGAGCAGGAAGGACACGAAGTGTATGATTACTTTTTGAAGAGATTTTCTCTCTAGTGTGAGTAAGCAGTTATGGACAAGTGTTAAGAAAGTTTATGCTGACGTTTACTGCTTGATATGAAAATTCTGCTTCTTTCTTCTGTTGTAGGCATCTGTGTGTTCTCAGAATTACAGAAAACTGGGCTGTCTGACTCTGTGCCTGGAGCAGTGTTCCAAAATGTCACCTGGCCAGGAGTCACACTGTCCTCTGACTTTCCACCTTACTCTCTATACCTTTGCAAATGAGGACTATGTCATTTCCACTGTCCTCTAACTTCTCAGGTGTAACCTGCCTCTGCATGTGCAAGCTGCAGCTATCTGTGGAATATAGAAACCCTGTACACCTTCCAAACACTCAAGTCTTCTGTCACAGTCTCTCACACATGTAGTTTCTGTAACAGCAGCACGAAGGCTCAGAGCCAGGACCTTCCAGCAGCAGGGACTGTGGTTCATCAAAAGTTGAAAAGCTAAAGCATCTTTCTTGTGTTTTGATCCTGTGTGTCAGACACTGGGGCCTGACATGGTCTGTGCTTCAAAATCCAGAAAAATTAGAGACCAGTGCTCACATAGGTCCTTCTACAAAATCAGTGTTCCAAAAAGTGACCTGACTCTATGCACCTGTCACTCAGCGCCTTATGACTGGGAAATGCACCTTTAAATGTGGTACTCTTTGGTTTCTGAATCAAGGTCTGCTTGGCTAGTTCTAGCATGTTAAAGTATAAGACTACTGGAGAAGTAAGTAATTTAGGTGATTTATTTAGGGCTGGCCTCAGGCACTGACTGTTTATAGTGATACCTACAACAACTACCTAGCAATTGCCTTTTCAGACTTAGGCTTCTTTAGCTGAAATATTTTAAAAAATCTGATGTAATCTCTAGTATTAAACAATAGTTTCTCTTAATGCATTGGAATTTATGCTCATACTTTGAAAAGCAAACGTTTTTCTTATTGAGAACATGTCCATAAGCCAACATATGGAAAGAGCACAAATGCAACCTGGTTCATTAGACAAGCTACAGGAAAGATTGTAAGAACAGATCATTCAGTCAGACTGTCTCTGATAGACCTTCTACTTTTCTAGCAATTTCTGGCTAATGGAGTTGCTAGGCTAGAGTCTGGTGTTTATTACAATATTGTGAGTTTTTCTGTAAATAGTGCTATTAAAAAAACCTCCCCAAAATCAACAAAGACATGCTTTGTGATTCAAGAATATTGTGCAGTATGGAACTTTTACTTAAGCGTTCTGTGTGATAAGTACTTTGAATAGTTTTGGATTTGTTGTTTAATTATATAATTTTATGCTCCGTATTATTTTTCTTAATTCTGCTGTATCCTTTTTAAGGTGGAGAGAACAACCATTCATGTAATATTCAAGGATACAGGTAAACCAAGGGGTGCTGCAGTGATCTCAGTGGCAATTCCTGGCTTGCTCTTTGGTTCTGTTTTAACAACTCATAATCATCATCTTCCCTTTTTTAAGATAACCTTTTCATTGACTGCCCACAATAACTTTAAGATTTCTTTTCTGAGTATTGCCTAATTTAGATACCATTAGTGTATGCATGTGGTTATAATTGGTTTTTTTCTAGGTACATTACTTTGAATTTTTCGATGCTGAATTTTGTCTGCCATTCTTATCTTTCAGTTACTCTGCATCATAAGATCATTTTGACGTCTTTGCAGGTATTGACTCTAGTACCTTGAATAATTTTATTTCATCATCAGACTTCATCCTGTCATTACATAGGCCCTTTCTGGATCATTAATAAATACGTTAAGGGACACCAATTCTCTTACAGATACTTGTAGATCTCCACAGCTAACTCCTTCCCACCCATTATGAGAAGTGACCTTTTGTTATCAGTTAGATATTAATTTGGGGATTTTTCCTTTCACCACAGAAGAACTCACCTTGTCTTAAGTCTTTCCTGGTCAAAATTGTAAACTTTATTTTCAAAATTCCTGTGAACTAAATTCAGAAGTTTGTCCTTCATGTGTTTGTGGCTTCCCTAAAGAAATTCGAATTGGTTTCTGTGATACGGTTTTTCCGTATAAAAAATACACTATGTTTTCTGCACTGTATCATATATATCAAGCCATTTTCTAACTCAACATATTACAGGAATTTCTGCCTGGTGTTACAATAGGGGGGCTGGCATTGATTCTGCTGAGAGCACAGATGAGCCATAAATGCATATTTAGGACCCTGCTGTCAGTTTGTTCTACACTCTTTAGGTGTATGTTGGTGTTCTTGTATTCAGCACCTGGAACTTACTATGTGATAAATGTAAATATTTGACCATAGACTGTGGAATACAGTTCATTAGTTATAAAAGATATCACACATTTAAGATGAAACCTGACAATGGGTACTTTGGGAAAGTCTATCTTCCCTTATCTAATTGAGATTAGTGATCTTGAGATTACAGATTATTTCACAGAAGACAAAGATAAACCAAAAATTACAAAGGTCAGAAAATAAAAATCACTCTTCGTTTTGCAGCCTTTTTTTTGATATTTGATGTAAATGTACTCTCTAAATGTAGCATATCCAGTCTGGCCCTGTTGACCCAACTTAGCTGAGAAGATAACAAACTCAAATTACTCGTGACTTTTCTTGAGTTTTTTGATACACAAGAGTGTAACCCTAAAAGGCAGCATTAACCAAGAAATAGAGGACAGCACTGAACTCAGGAAACATACTAAATCATTCTTGTTCCAAAGGCTACATCTAATACTGTCTAAGACCTTTTAAAATTGTTTTATTTAAAATTCCTTTATCTCTTTGTAGTAACTGTTATTTTGAGATGAATCTCATTCTGTGGACATAAAAGGATGCAGTTTATTTGAATGCACAAAAATTATTGAAATCAGATGTGTTTATTCTGAATATATACTCATGCACACTCAGATATAGAATATGTTTATGCTAGCAAAAAAAAAATTAACTACAAATGTTTCCGAAGCAAAAATAAATTTAAAGTGATAAAATGTGATGTGACTAATTTGGTAATAAATAACTCTAACATCACTGTAAAATATAAGAAGTAAAACTATCAAATAGCTTGTAGACTCTATCTATGAAACAGAAAGTTGAGTATATTGTCTTATTTATTTTCATCTTCTAACCTGTCAGGATAGCATGATGGCCTTTTGAAGATGTAGCTCTTGAATAAGAGTCAATATAAACCAAACTGCGTGGGATTATATATCTTTAGCTAAATGGATGCAATATGATACAGATCATTAACTCTAAACACCTCATCCATTCATCTTTACAACATACATATTGAGGTTGCTGGATGAGAAATGTTCCTAAGGGTACAGACCATTTTTAACAGTGATAGACTAGTAAAATAAGTAAAAAAATCAAGTTCTTGGGAATTTTATGTGAATTACTTTTTAGTTTAAATAACATTTGCTACATATACCCCTTCCCACAAATCGTTAGCGTATATCGTGCTGAAATATAATATGGGAGTACATTTACTTTGAAGGGATTGAAAAACATAGAGTGGAGTGTTGTTTTATTTTCCTGGTGTATTACTTATTGTACTTTTTATCTTCCCACAAAGATGACTTCAGTAATACAAGGAAACGGTTCTCTAGCATATTACTATCTTCACCTATTCATGGTAAGTTACAGTATGTCATTGCTGTTACCTACAATTCGTATTAAGATAAATCTCAACCTTCCAGGGAAAGGAAAGCCCATATTTACAAGCTTCTGAGGCCATATTTCCCTTTCACAGATAAAAATTTATTTGGTAGCAGAAAACGTCCCAGAACTTTCAAAATATAGATTTGCAACTGTGGTGTATTGTTAAAATTTAGTACAGCTTTTACGTATAAGTGCTTCACAGCTGTATTTTATAATGGAAAGCATAATCTACATTTATAGATCACCCTGTGGACTTTACACTTACTGTACCAATTTATTCGGATTTCTAATTTGGACTGTAAAAGCATTTTTTCCTCTCTAGCTAAGGTTAAATAAATGAAAGGGAAGATTCTGCTGTTAAGGTTAATGAAATAATACAAAATATTAGACTAAATGAAAACAAGAAGGAGAAATGCTGTAAGTTGTGCTCTTTTTACTAATAAAAAAGCACTGTAGGATGCGGTTGCAAAAAGAGATCATGGTCAAAATATGATTCATGGAGAAACTGACAGTTTCTCAACACTACTGGAGAGAACAATGATTGATCCAAAATATGTACAATTACTGTTTTTCCAATTGTTTCTAATAAAATACTACCCATAATCATGTTGAGATTTCCTTTGAGACCCTTTGGATACTAACAGCTATTGTCTACAGTTATTTTTGGGTGCTTTATAGTGCAAACATTGGTATAACTATTTCAAATGTCAATAATGTTTAAGCTACGTGTTTATATGTTAATGATAGCTAAGTCTTAACAATTCATAATCAATTATATTTTTTACTGTAACTCCATTACAGTTATTTTCTTTTGTCAAAGCAAAGATTGAAAACCTAACTTCTCTTGGTATGGAATTTAAGTAGCCTGAAAAATCTGTCTTGATTTGCCCAATACCATTCACACTTGGCAAATCTTGACCTGTCAGTATTCAGATTTAGTTGTTTGGCCTTTGTTCCCCTTCTCTTCCCTCAGTAGGACACCGGCATTTTATGTCTGTGGTGAAAAGATTTTCAGCTCCTTCTTTTTCTATTATTTGTGCTTAAAAACTCACAGGAACACATTTCCTGTGTTTATTCCCTTCCTCACAGGTGACACTGAATGTTAGAAGGGTTGGTTAACAGACCTAACAGAATTGGCTCATCTCCTGTCTGTATTGTCAACAGTGGAGTAAAAGGTTGGAAGAATGTCAGGAGTAAGAGATGGAAAATGAGTGTGAGGAAAAGAATTGGAGAGCGGGAAGATGATTTTTTTTTAATCCCTATAATTTCACTGAGGCACACACTGTCTCACAGCCAGATCAGCTTATCCAAAAGCATGCTAAGTACTGACATAATTGTGGGAGCAAATATTTCCAATATGCAGTACTATAGGCCATATATCATCCAATGCACCTTGAATGTCTAGCACATAGTACCATATGGAACAAGGATTCACAAAATTCAGAGTTGTGTATGAAGACAGTATAATGCATAGCAACAAGTGAAGTAAAAATCTGTTTTAGAGTAATGGATGTCTGCCTAAACCCAGGTTATTTCTCTTCAAACTTCATGTAACTGCAGTTATCTTTTACATTATTGTTCATAAAGCATTCTTTAAAAGAAAATGCAATACTTATGTCATAAACTTTAATGGAAATGTTCAAACATACTCAAAATGGCAGAATTAGACTTTCTGATTTTCGTCTAGGTGCTTGGCTGCTCTTTTGCCATTATTTGTTGCTCATATTAGACAACAAGTTTTATCAGAGTAACCTCTGCATGTATCCCTGAAACAGAAGAGCCCTGAGTTCATCTCATTTGTACAAAACCTCTAGAAGTTACTTGCAATTTAAATCCAGGATAACAATAATTAAAATAACTGCATGAGGGTTTTCCAGTGTCCATCTGTATTGTTTTGTATTGCCTTTTATCTCTCATGTTTACAGGCTGTATATTTGCAAGTGAAATCCCTCTTTAATATAGTCTTTGCTTATCAAAGAACCTATTGGGTTTCCCCAGTGTAAGGGTTTAATAATAAGAGTGATGGTTAGGATTACAAAAATGCCTTTTCTACCCTCAAAGCATCTCTTCCCAATGGCAGATAGGAGGAAATAATCATTGCGCCTAATGGCAGAGAACAGGTAAATCTTCAAACCTTGTGGCTCTATTTTACTCCCTCATATCATCCCCTACTAATATTTAATCCTTTCAAAAATCTTTTGACTGGCTCTTTCTTCTCCTCTGAGCTTCATTTTCCTAAATCTTTTCATGCCTTTTGATACAGGTAAGAAGATTAGACAGACTTAGGAGCAAAATTTTTCTTTCTTTCTTTCTTTCTTTCTCTTTTTTTAAACACATGAAGACTTCAGGGTGTCTTTTAAGAACAAGCTATTTTCTGAAATTACAGTACTTGTGTCAGCAGTCTGTACAGCCACGTGGCATTTAACTCCTAATGCATTGTCCATTTATCTGAAGGAGTCATTCCCTTGAGTTTGGTGGGATTGGGACCAGACCTTTTCCATTCATTACTCCCCATATTTCATTTCTTAATTAAATAGAAGTGGTCCAAGCACAAGTTCCATGAGATACGGAATTTCTACCAAAGATACATAAAAAGAACATCTGTTCAATCCCTCATCATGTCCGAGGCTTCCAACAGCGGTATTTGTAGCACATGAAAAAATATGCTACCTTTTTCTAAGAGGGTGACCATGAGGCTTTAGAGCTGGCCTAGGTGTGTGATGCACAGGAGAGCTTCTCCCAAAGGAGCCACTGTCTTCCTCTTCAAAATATGCAGAAAATTGCCTGGGCAACAGCTACAAGAAAGAAGAGGAGCTTAAAAAGCTTAATTCCCTTGATTTTGCCTCCAGGCTACAACAGCTGGGGCAATGAATGCTGCAGCCCTCCATGGCTGCAGTTGGCACGGAGCTGTGCCAGGAGGAGCTGCAGCAGGCACTCTTTAGGAGTCACTGAATTGCGGCTTCTCCCGTGCTGCTCCCCCACGTGCACTGCATGTTTTGTTGAGTAGTCTCATGCCCTGTGTATTTCTGGGACACAAGACAGCAATGTAATAATAACTTTAGAAAAAAAGCACAGAACAGTGGAAGAAAAACTGTTGGAAGGCAATAGACATGTTGTTTCAGGATTTCAGTTTGTGGTTCAGCCTGAATTTCTGTCTGACCTTGGACAAACCAGTTCCTTTGCTTTTTGGCTTCAGGGAAGAATAAAAAAATCCCAAAGGTAATGTGCAGACGAAATCTATTAGTGACTATGAGATATTCTTATGCAAGTAAAAGCCCTAAGAGTGTTTAGGTACACAGTATGCTTCTAATAAATATTAATGGTAAGGGTTTCTTTAGGTTTCGAGTACTATTTACTCAAAATCAGACTCCAAAGTGTAGAGAAGGCAGATGTCTGCCTGTTCACAGATTGTTTTGTTCTTGTGGTTTCAAATATCCCACAGCAGTTCTGAGTTAAGATTTACATGTAAGTGGTTCACAGAATCACAGAACATGCTGAACTGGAAGGCGTTCTGTAGGATAGTAATGCTTAGCAAATTTTTTTGTATTAGCATCTTAATCCTGATGATGCAGTTGCAAGCCTATTGCCTGCAATTTCTAGGTGGTGCAGGGGGCCTAGGTCCCTGAAATTGGGTGATCCAAAAAAATGGTTGGATTTTCAGTATGTTTAGCACCCACAGCTCCTACTAAATAAACTTCATTAACTTATCAAAAGACACAGTGGGAACATCAGCACCAATAATGGAACTAAAGGATTCCTGCCAGCCAATACAACATTCATGCTACTGACTTCTTATTACAGTGAAGCCTGTTAGCAGGAAAAGTTCAGCATACACTGAAGATCTTAAGCATAAATAATAGAGAGAAAATGAGATTTGGGTTGATTGAAGTCAGTGGCTATATTGATCACAATTCTGCTAGGCCTTCATTTAACCCTTTGGGATTGGTTCCCATGTGCAGTAAGCATTTACTTGCCCTTAATAGTAAATAATCTTTACAGAGTATGAAAATACTCTTCAGGATTCTAAAATGGCATGAAATAGACTTAGAATGGAATCAGACCCCTATAATGTATCTATAATGCACAGATAGTGTTGTTCTCTGTGGAAAGTTACAGATTAAAATGTTTATGTGTCTACTACAGGAGAGTATTGCTACACTAGAAGCAAAGACATAGTCACAGTAAAATTAAAGGAGGGATATGGAGTAATAATGTACAATAGTAACTGGAAAAGAAAGCTGTGAGATCCCATGGGAGGATGGTAATCAAAGTAGGTTAAAAAAATTAAATATTTTTATTTTTACTGTATGTAAAAAGTGAGAAATCCATTTAGGATGACCTGAACATATTTTGCAAAGGCAGTGCTGTTGGAGCAGAATACCAATGATTCAAGAATGCTACTCATATCTGTAATATCCAAGCTCATGAGAAGTTGTTTATAGTACACGTACTATTGGAACACCATTAATGTTAGAGTGTACAACAGTCTAAGATTAAATTTATAGAATGTTCAGACATTGTGATTTTGTTTTAATATTGCTAAACATAGATCTTTTGAACAAATGTGATTAGTTAGACTACATGTTACGTATTTAAATCACCACTACTCCTCTATTTCACAGTAACTAAGAGCTCTGGGCAATAATAAAACGTGAGTAATGACCCTTTCCATTTTAGCTCTGTAAGCAAGAGGTAGAAATGCTCACTGCTTATGAGAAAATTGTGATTGGGGAAATGAATAAGCGGTAATTGTTCTGCGTTAAGTAAACAAAGGAAACTATCATATTTTAATGCACTTTCCATTTTATTACAGCTCAGTCGGATATTCTAATCAACTGTGACAGGAACTGAATGAGTTGGCAGCACCCAAAGGTGCTGTTTATTAATTTATCATAACAAATAATGATGGTGTGTCAAAGTAAATTATGTCACTTCGTATGTTGTATGTCTTTGTATTAGAATACCAGCAGTGAAAAGGGATTTGTTCACTTCTCCTTTTTGAAGTTAAACTATCCATGTGTTGTCTGGTTTTATGTTCGCTCCCCTTTTCACTATAATTCAGATTAATCATAGGGGAACTGTGTAGGTAGACAAAAATAGACACCCACGCATATGATTTCCCAGAACAACTCCCAGACTCCAGTTTTGATATTCTTTAGCTTCTGCACTGAGATAGTTAAATTCTGTGGAGATTACTTATTGTCTGTTTTATGTAACATTAGCGCTTGGAAACCACCCCAGACTTTGCTTTTCGAGTAGAGGTTACGTATATGTGTATGTGTCTAGATCAGCATGTAAATATGTATGATGTATATACATATGTGTATGTATACATGCACACATAAATTCATAGGATAAGAAATCATTCTTAAAGCTAAGGGATGGCCATCTATAAGGACAGAAAGAAAGAATTAATTTCTTTTCATCCCTGAGGACCAAAACATGAAACCTTAAGTGATTTGCCCAGTGCCTAAAAGTAATGTAGTGTCACCAAGAGGAACATAACCTACCTCTCATCCATTCCAGGCCTCAACTGTTTCAGTGTACCTTTCCTCTCCAGTAACATTTCTAATTTGTTCCTCCAGCCTCATGTGCCAGTGGTACCCTAATTTTTATTAAATATCTTTTTGAAGTTTAATATCCAAATTCAAAGTTGCTGGAAGGAAAAGCAATTTTCCTGGGTTTGACTGTATTGAACTGACACCAGTTCCCTGATTAAAAGTTACACAACTGAATGACCACTTTAGTGTCTATTTTTAGTATTTTTCAAGTGTAAACTTTCAATCACTGAATTTTTATTAAATGGGAATGAAATTTGACCCTGAATAGATGAAATCTTTCTGACAAAGATGAAATAAGGGAAAAAATAATGTACATGTGTGTAATGTGAATATTATTGCCTTGAATTTTCCAAACAAAATCTAGTTTACTGCCAGATACAAAAATTTGTTTGCAATACTGTCCTAATAGCAAGGCACAAAAAGTGTTGTATTAGCTGGTTTGCTATTCTCAGAGGTTGTTACAGGATATTTCTGCAATGCACACAATTTCAAAAGTAGTTGGGAAGAAACATGTCTGAATATTCACTTTTTTTGTTATATAAACTTATGTCCAATGTTCATTGTAACCTCAGTTAAGGATTTGAAAATAAGCAGAATACTCAAAAATAAATGTAAGCATGCACAAAATCTACTAATTTGCAAAGGGAAATTCCAGGGGATTGCATCTGTGAGCCTGCAGAATGTTCACATTAACACTAAGATCCTCCCACAGATCCTGAATTCCCCCTTACCTAGAAGTCAGCAAAGCTGCTTTTCTCCAAACATGTCTGCAGGTCTTGCTTGGAGTCAAGACCTGTTTCTCAGGGTTACTGACATTGGAGCCGAGACCTCACTATTTTCCTAAACTGAGCTTCTGCTTTCTGCACTAATAGCAATAGAAAGCAGTGGTATCCCCAGGCAGGTGATGCTTGGTCAGAAAACATCTTTTCAGATCAATCTTTTCCCGGTTCAGTTGAAAATAAGTAACATGAATGGAAAATAAACATTTTTCCACTCAAATCAAAGTGATTGTCTATTAATGAGTTATATGAGTATCAGTGTGCTACTGTATGAAATGATTACAAGGAAAAGCAATCCAATAAATTGCAATGAAAAATATGTTCTCAGAACACCGGCTACTTTTGAAAATTCCGTGCTTAATATGCGAAAGGCTACATATATATTAGCAGAAAATGTCATTGGTACACCCTCATAGCAAAACCCTAAAACAAGCTCACTTTATAGTTAGTTTGTGTTTTGTACCTGATTTATATATTCCTTTATTATAATTTCTGTGTTGTCAGGTAAAAGAGAACAAGAATGTTTCAAAATAAAATGGAACATATGTTTGGTTACCTTAGCCTTATTTTGCAGAATGATATTAATTTTTTTTTTAAATGCACAATAGTACAAGGAAAACTGTTAATGCATGAGTGTTTCATCTGGATAATCCACTGCCAGTTGATTCTGATAATAAGCTTCAAGAACTTTGTTGGAAGTTCATCCTTTGGGAAATATATCTAAGAGATCTTAGGAGGCTCTAATCACATCCTGTTAATACTTAAAACCTGATAAAAACTTCCTTGTCTTGACTGTGAAAGTACCACTATAAGCAGAAAGAAATGTGGCTGCATTTTTATCTTTCAACCAATATGGTTAAAATTTACAATGCGTAGCAAGTTATCCCACTTGGAATTACACTTCTGAGCAAAAGAACAATTCCAACTTTCACTGGATTGTGAAGTGTGTAGAAAATCATGATGATGATGCCATTATGACTACATAGAGGGGAAAGCAATGGAGAACAATAATGCAGTTGTTTGAAAGACATAATTAAGTTTGGATTACGACTTCTCTCTTTTTAATATTTTGGATCTACTAATCTTTCAGTTGGTGGACATCATAACAGAATTTCCCTGAAGAATTAACAGGAACTCCATGAGGCTAAAAGTCCCAATGAAAATATTTTTGCATTAGATGTACCTGTAGAATTGGGTTTAAAAGCAGATGATGGCAACTACTAGGCAAATCAGCAGAGCTGATGAAGAGTGACTCAGATGCGTCTGCTTGTTGTGCTCAGAGGGCCATTTCTTTATTGACTCATTTAAAAGGAGAGCACCTCTAAATAGCACTGCATGTCCAGAGCTACTCAGCTTGAAAGTTCCCAATAATTTCTTTACATTTTAGGATTAGGGATATAAACAAAATCTGTCTGAGATAAATTAATCCAGTGTTATGAGAGAGAACATTCTTTAATTGCACTTTAATTAATTGCATTTATGCTTTAGACATGGAAATTATTGATGCTTAAGATGAAATCTGAGAATTAATAGGACCTGAAGTATTTTGCTGTATTTATTATTTCTGACAATTCATCACTTTTTCAGCTGTGACAACTCAAATGTATTGCCATGAATCTTCATCTACCTAACTAGATCATAAATCTTTCAGACTTGAGCTATAGATCTTGGTCACCATGAAAATGTATTTTGTTTCTGTGGATCTTTTATATTCATAAAATTTCACTGTATTTTGTATAATTTTACTAAGATTTTAGGTTCACAAAATAGAGAGTGATTTTTGTTGTGCCTCGAGTTATTGCCAAATTGGCACCATTAACATCTGTTATCTAAATTAAAATCGACATCTATGGATGTGTTCAGTATTGTTTCAATCTTCATCTCTTTTGTCTTCGGATCCACTGTTAGGCCAAAGTACTTTGTACAGTTTTTCCAAGAAAACTTGGTTAGAGTCCTCAAGTACTTAATGAAAGATTGGAATAAGCAAAATAGGGAGAAAAAAGAGCTTAACAAAACTTCCTACAGCTACAGGCGTTTGTGCCTTTTACTGGCATTTTTTGAATCAGCTGCTTGTTTATTTTTATATTCTCACATACATACACACACAGAGGTTTGCAGCTTTAACAAAAGTAGGATTGTTAGTACAATGCCATTTGAGTCAGTGCTGTTTTCTCAAATATGATTTCTGCATCTACAGTTAACCCCAAAGTGAAACAGATTTGAAGTACAGATCTTTAAAGAGCTTACCTAAAGAAAAGATCTCCCAAAGCAATATCCTGTAAGACTGGACGTCACTCTCGAAAGTGTAGATGTAATTGAAAATACTTTTGAGTGCCATCCACTTCACAGGCAGAAGAACCTTTCCAGGCAAAAGGGAATAAATTAGGACAATAGACATAAGGCATACAGAATTTACAAGATTAAAGTTAACCTTTTCTATTTTTTATATGCTTTAAATACTTTTAAAATCAAGAAGTATTCGACCGCAGATGAAAATCTTGACATTTTAGTTCCCAAATGCTGCATCACTACTTATTCATCTTTCTGTGGGTCTACTGAACTGATGTAGTTCCTTGCACTCTGATTTTCTGGTTACTGTTTGATTCCTTCTAAACCCAGAGAGTGGTTGGGTACTAGAGCAGGCTCCCCAGAGAAGTGGTCACAGCACCACACCTGACGGAATTCAAGAAGCGTTTGGCACCTGGTGTGACTCTTAGGGATGGCCCTGTGCCAGGCCAGGAGTTGGACTTGATGATCTTTGTAGGTCCCTTCCAACTCGGCATATTCTGTGATTTGCATTTGTCCACTTTCCTCTCCCTGCTTTGCCCTTTCCTTGTCTGACTGCTGGAGCTGATCAGGCCTCTGTCCTAAGCGTTTGTCTCGCTTTGGAAGAAACCAGACCTCTTCCTTTCAGGTGGTCTTGCAACAATGTGTCCAAAGGTGTGTTTCAACCATAGTACAGAGAATAGCCTTGGTGTCTTGTAAGGAAAGGAAACTAAACAAAAGGAGGCAAACGGAGATGAAAAGGACCAGGGGGGTGCAGAGATCCACGTGCAGCTCGTGGAGAAGCCCACACCTGAGCAGGGGGAGGCCCATGTGGGAGCAGGGTCCTGGCAGGGACCTGCTGACCCGTGGAGAGGGGAGTCCATGCTGGGGCAGGTTTTCCTGGTAGGACTTGTGGCTCTGTGGTGAGTGTAGCTTATCTGGATAGTGAATAATGGAACCTTCCTGCAGTTGAGGTGTTCAGTGACTCAGTGTGTTGTGCTTTCTCCCAGACAGGATTTATATATTGTTGGATAACCATTGTCATGAAATCAAGGTGGGGGTTTTTTTCTGGAACAACTTGCAAAAGCAAATAGCATATTTATCTTTGGTTTTTTTTTTTTTTTGGAAGTATTGAGCTGACATAGGTCCTTTTGCACTCAACTTTGAAATGCACTACTGCTTAAATGGTTTACTTTGTTATCCTTCACCTTTTAAATGAGCAACAAGGTAAGGTACTTTTCACAAATTAAAAAAATAAGTTTTCCTTATTAGTGCATACCCCTTTTTCAGTTACATGAAAGCAACTATGCTATGTTTAGAAGCAAAATTTCTTTCACTGGGTAATTTAGCAGATGTTGTCATTGAGAAAGGCATATTTTGGTCATAATGCACTTAATCTGCATATCATGAGAACACTTGGCCTTCACCCCTTCCTTCTACCCTATTAATCTTCTAGCCTTTTTATCTCATCCGTCACACTGAATAGTGCCATAAACTAGAATACCAAAGGATGACACCAAAGAGAAACAAAGAATCATTATTGAATAAGATAAATTCAGTACCACTTCTGCTAATTCTAATTTACTTAGAATTTAGTGAGGATTATTCTGTCACATCATCCATCACAGACAGACATTAGGATAGGAGAGAAGTAAGCAATTAAAAACATGTTCTTCATTTCAGGTATTTTGTGATTTCTTATTCAGTTAGTTTCTATTGACTCTTCCACTTTTTCTGTCAAGTATAAAATAATTTGTCCATTTTTGAGATTAAAATTAGTATTCCTGAAAGGGCTCGCATTGACAGCCACAGAGGATGGAGTATAAATATATTTTACTTCTAGAACAAGTGCTGCATTAACAATGACAGCTGAAGCTTCCTCAGGCTGCCCCATTTTCATGTGCTTCCACCTTGGCCTGTGGTGTAAATGCTTACTCATTAAATCTAATATTTTGACATTCAAGTTGGTGGACTTTCACATAGCACTGTCCACCTGTAACATTCCCTGCCTGAGGAAGCTATCAAGCCAAGTGCTGTGCAAGATTGAAGTATTTTATATGCAGTAAGGACAGTCAGAGCTATGCAAGCTAAGATAATAAGTGTAATCAAATTTCATACTCCAAGGAATACACTGATTGCCTCAGGGATCAGTAAAAATTTAACTCCATATCCTTAGCTTTCATGCTACTTCATGCAAGCAGAGCAGCTGTAACAGGGCAGAAAGTCCTCTAAGGCATCAGTTATTGTCCACTTTTTGTAGCATGGTACCAAATTGTATAGACCAGTAGTTCAACAAACTAGAACCTGTAGAAGAGAGAAAAATCTTTGGTGTTATTCAAAAAATGACAATTCTTCTACACTGGAGCAGTTTAAATTTGAAAAAGGTTTACTTGAGACTCTTGTGTTTCTTCGATTTGTATCACTTCATAATCCTAAATACTTAAGTTCTAATCTCCTAGTTAATATTTCTGCATGGAAATGTGTGTGTAAAGCTGTTGGCATCAATCAGGTATTCTCTGTGCCAAATCCTGGGTCATGCAAACCCTTCATCACACCTCTCAAATTGGGGAGCTAAAGCACTTTACACCAGCATGACATCTTGTTGTTAATTATTGTGTTCCTTTGTTTCTTGATTTGTGAGATATAAAGACTCTGTGGGTACTTCTGAGCAGGCTATAGATTCATTTGTGAGCCACAGCTAAAGCCACCTCCACGTTTTTCTGTCCCTGTAAGGTTGCTGGGGAATCCTGCTTTCATCTCTCTTGGTGTATCAGGTTGGTGTAGAAGGTGCAATGTGTGTGACTGATGTCTTTGGCATGTGCTTGGGACAAAGATTAGGGTTTACTTCAGAGGTACCCCATTTCTGATAGTCCTTTTAAACATAAATAAGGACAAAGTTGTAAGTTAACAACAAACTCCTTGATAAAGAGCACTAGAGGGGATTTAGTGCTTTGAAATGTTATTGTTGAAGTCAGCCTGCTCGTCTGTGACAAGTGTAACCACACCTGGTGAAATAAGTGCATTTTGGTGATGGTGCTGATTGCCTGCAGGTGTTACTGACCCTGACCGTCCTCCCCTGCGCAGTGGGTGTTACTGACCCTAATTGGCTCCACCTGGCCCTATTTAAGGGCCTACCAGCCTCACTCTAAACCTTCTGGATTTTCCTCAGGATTTCCAAGGCTGTCTTTAGACCTGACCCGATGCTCAAAAAAGCCTGCCATCCCCTGCTGGTCCATGGGTTGGTTAGGTCCCTGCCCCACTAGCGTTGCCCAGGTGTTTGCTCACTCTCTCTGGCACTGCAGACCTGCTCCCAGACCTGGTGCATGATGACTCAAAGGCAGTGGGAGACTCCTCGAACAAGCAGATATCTCTCTCTTTTTTTGGCCTGTTTTTGAAACCTGTTTTTTTAATGTTTACCTCATCAAAATGTGGCCTGAGGTCCCTTGAAGTGATGAGGAGCAGTAAGTCTCCTGCGGGGGAGGATGGGTTTTCAGGTCTGCATATGCCTGGTTTGGTTTTGGGGCTTTGCTGGTCTGTTTCGAGTTGACTTCCTGAACCATGAAATTTTCTGAAAGGCTTTGTGATTTTTTTTTTTCCTACTTTTATTTCTAAAAAATTGCTCAGCCTAGCTGCTTTTTTCCATTTCTTTGACTTTAAAAGTATGTGGGTTTAGATAGTGTGCCCTAGGGATGAGGTGAAATGTTAGCTGGGATTTCTGGCTTTCCTTACATTTTATAAATCAAGAGAATTTTCTCAAGTCAGTGATGTTGTACCAGCACAAAGGTAGCTTTTGATCAAGTCTGATTACTGTGTTACGTTTTTACTTACGTATCTTCTTGTTTTATCACTGATAAATCTTCATTTAAATTTTGGTCTTTGCTTTGTTAGTTTTAAAAGAAGATGTACTAGCAAGAGCATTTGTAGAGGTGCAGATAAAGTCCTTGAAAGATGAGGTAGTGGAAAGCTCAGGCTGGTAGATGATATTCAGGCCTCAGAGAAAACTGTGGCCATCTGTGGACAGACAAGAAGGGTGGAGGGATAGGAGAGGGCTGATGCTGAGAAGATGGTCATTGCTATTTGGTGACTGCTGGCAGAGATGAGGATGGAAGTACGAGTGTTGTAACTGTGTGCTCGGTGTGAATGCCTTGAAGGTGTCCTGGTAATGGAAATAACTTGTGTACTGTGGATTTGCAGAGAACAGCAATAGAAGGACAGCGAGTAAGATGTTAAATGCACTGGACTCAGAAATGCAACTTAGATATTGAGCTGAAGTGAAAAAGGCAGAAGTAAAATTAGCTGACCTAAGAAGGGGAATGCAGAATGCTGAAAGTGAAAAACAAGGAGACTGCCTGTCTATAGAATACAGTAACTTTAATGGAAATGCATCTTTCCTTGCTGTGGACCTGTAGCTACCCATCTGAATACCTAAAGAGCAATATATCTGGAGTAAAAAGCTAGCTCTTCCCTGGTCTTTGCTAGAGGAGGTATATCCTGTAGGTCTGAAAGCACTGTCAAAAAGATAAATAAGACTGAACCAATGCTAAGTATTAGTATTCATAATGCTGCCTTGTACTTCAAGGGTAGCTTTGTCACTGGTTTTATTATCATAGTACAAAATGGCAGCATGCTGAACGATTGCTCTCAGTGCTTTTTCTCAGGGCTCCCTGTGCTTCTCATGAGTCACTTGGTAGGTCTAGAATGTTAGCTGCCACAGTTACATTTGTTGTTTAGATTATTCAGGTGTGACTGGGGGAACAGAAAGAGAAGTTTGCTGGTGTATCTTCTTTCATGGTAGTTGCAGCTTGTGCTGGCTGGACAGCCTTAAATCTGCTATTAAAATCACCATCTTATACTTTGTATTTCACAGCTTCTGTACAGAGAATCGAATCACCTGGATGGCTGCTGCTGATTTAATAGCATAATTGAGTAGTCTAAGCAGCATCTTAGCAGCTGCTCCAAGAGGCTTTAACCTCCATGTATACACATTTCCTGGGATTTTGTTTTACAAAGAGAGGGATTATTGTCATATTCATTGTAATCACTCTAAGTACTGTAGGCCTGATTCCTGACTGCCTTGTGCCTTCTGCAGTCACTTAAAACTGTCTAAAAGGACTATAGTATATGATGACATGGCTGTGATAATATTACATTTGCAGAGAGATGGACTGTACATTGCATATGGCAATGGACAACCAGGGCACGTGCAGAATGAGTAGAAAGTCAGTGCAAGTATTAAGTTATTGCTGAGGTCTAAGTGGATATATGGCAGAAAAAGGCAGTGGAAAGCGGAAAAGGCAGTAGCGACTTTGTAATTCTAAATGAGGTTTCTATTCAAATCTGTCTTCATGCCTGTTGTAGTGCTTGGGCTTGTTGGGAGTTGTATTGATCCTCAAGGCAACCCTTTCTCTAGACAGTGGTCTCTGCTGGGGTGTTTGTTTTTGAGCTAGGTTTTTTCCCAGATCTTTTTCATCAGATATCTTCATCTCTCTTCAGTCTACCATGCTGGGAGTGGGCCACATGTTTGCAACTGGTTGTAGGCAGTGATGATTTTAGGTAAACATAAAGGCAAACCTGATACTGATATTTGCAACCAAAATGTGCCTTCAGTGCACTTAAAAAAAGGAAACAGTAAACAGACTTCTGCTAGCTGCACTAAAGCTTGGATTAAGCTTACATAACCCCAAAGTTTGAGGTAGTTATGGCTATACTACTTCAGAGGTAAAGTCTGACTGGCAAGATTTCTCCACCTCGCTCCAGGCAGAGCAGAGTACGAAGAGCACAGACACCTGGAGGTTCAGGCTGACACCTGAACCAGAGCATACAAAATAACCCTTGGCTTATCATTAAGACAAATCCCTCTTTGCCCATATATATCTGGTTCAACCTGAATGTTCTAGTTGTATTTCCACTCAGGCTGTAAATAGATATTCTTACAAGTGCCAGGGAAAAAAAGTTGCTTCATCTCTTAGGGGCAGCTTTATATGTCACTGTCTGTGACTCTGATAGCACAAAATGTCTCTGTCATAAAATGTCAGATCTTAAGTATGACAAATAATCCTAAATTATATTAACATTTATTAAGGGAAAGGTGGAGAATACATTTCAGAGGTTTAGTAAAAGTTTTACTAAATTTCCATATGAAGAAATCACTCCACTATTATTATTGTTTGAAAGTGCCATATTTCGAAGGTTATGCTGTTGTCAAGGCAAAAGGTTCCATACTGCATTTTCAACCAAGCCTGACTGATTAAGGGTGTTGGTAAGAATATGTTTTCCTTCCAGAATCTTAATTAGGTTGACTTTAACTCACGACAGGAGATTCTGCCAGCTGTCAGCTACTGCTTGGATCTCTTACTAATTAAAACTCTGAGGAAGCTTATTAAAGGTGTTCAAAAAGCCAAATCTCCCTTTAAAATATCTCTGGCACTGCAACAAAGAGTGTATGACAGTGATATCGCAGCAGAGAGAAATTGTCTTTTGCTTTTCATCTTGGCAATACGCAAGTTATGTTACTTGGCTATGTAGGCCCTTCATTCAAAGCCCTTACCTGTCACCTTCCTGTGAATGGACTAAAAGGAATTTAAGGTAAAATTTTGCTGGTATATCTGACATTCAGATTTGCTCGTACGATGAATATAACTGATACTGAAACACTTCTCTTGAGGTTTAATTTCTGAGGCAGCAACTTCCTGCAGTTTGTAAGTATTTTCAGTGTAGAAACAGATGATGATAAACCTTCTAATTAACAGAATTGTGGTGCTGCAATTCATGTTCTTAATTAGATGCTGCAACTGGGGTATATCGGTACTTTAAAGCTTTTCCAGTGTACCTGTTTCAGTCATGCTTAAAAAAAAAATCCTCCTTTCATATTTTGTCAATTTTTTAGGCCAACAAATATTCTAAGCTGCTGCCAAAAATTTTTTTGGCAACATCTCTTATTCTACTGGGAACCTGGCAAAATAACTCTTAACTTTTGTAGGCTGTCCGCAAAGGCAAAATTTTGCTATTTTAACTGTATTTTATCTTCTCGGGTGTAGATAGATAAAAATCTAAGATGATTTTGCGGAAAGAAAATTACTGCAACAGCAAGAGATTTCATATGGTAGGGACATTGGATGGATGGGAAACAACATTTAGTTTTCTGAAGGTCACTGAACTTCTTTCAAATTGTTGTAATTTTGTGCAGATATGGATTTCCAAGTCAGTTACTGGCTTCTTCTTAAGGAAGTTAGGGGCTATGAGAAACACTTCTGTGAGAGAGAGCCTATTGGAGAAGTTATTCTCAGTAGATGTCTGCAAAGAAAATTACCTAGCCATAATAAGTTCTCCCACGCATTCTGGAAGGTAGCATGTAGCAAGATTTCTGATTTGTGGAAGAAAAAGCTTATAGCTGCTGCCAAGATTTGAGGTAACTTTGGGATTACTCAGAAGTATGAGATGTGGGATTTCTCCAGAAGAGAAGTCACAGTCCCTTTGACTTCATATATGACCTTTCTCTGCTCCCTCAGTCATTCATGATGGCAGGTGCTGCTGCTGCTTCTGTTGCCCTGACACCTCACAAATGTTTAAGAAAGCTCCCTATTTTTCTTCCAGGTGTTTAGCCCCATGCCAGGTGTGATGTTATTGATGCTCAGGCTCTGATTATGAACCTTGCTGGTGCTCCTTTTTTCCAGCCAGGGGAGTGTCAGGCAGGACCTGTCCAGATGGATGGGTGGTGGGTGCATCTGGCTCAGCAGTGCAGTAGCTGAAGTAACAGTCATACACTGATTTCTTTCTTCTTATGAACTGTCTTCCTCTATCTCCCTTAAAATAGATGCCTTTTTTGCAAATAGCTCCCAAATGCTCATGCTGTGGTCCTCTATAATCCTAGATACTTATTTGCAGATTGGAATTGATTTTTTCCGAATGTTGCATTTTTCATTTACTTATTCCATGACAGACTTTGAGTCAGTGTTGCATTTTCCCACTGTTTCCTCAATTAATCATGATGCCATGTCAGCGGTACTTATTATATACATAAAACATAGCTGTAGTTTTTATAAGGTGCTAAAGCAATTCTTCAGGCATTTAACAACTGAATAGGTTAATTAAAGGGTAGGTTTTATTAATTGAATTTCAGACAGTTGGTTCCATCATATACTTTTGTAAAAGATTACATGATTATTGAAACCTCAATACCTAATCTGCTTGGATATGTCCATCACTGGAAAAAAGAATGAAAGTTGGAGGGGGAACAAATGCCACAAGAAGCTTATTTGAGCACTCTCAAAGGGATAGATTAATGTCAGACCTTTCTAGGCAATACTTCGGGTTTAATGCAATTCTGTTCCTTGATTCAATAACAGAAGCACATTCAAGAATGAGATTATAGATTTTTTTATTTTTTTTTGGGGGGGAACCTGCTTGGTGAGTTCCTGTATGTTTACACAACTGATTTTACTTTGAACTTCTTCCTTTCCTCCTTTAAAAGAAATATCATAGCTTCTGTTCCTGCTATATAATGAATTATCTAATTTTTTTCTGAAAGGTACACGATTACTTACTAGGCATCTGGTTCATCTAAGCACATTTGTGTCTGCTGGTTTTGTGTTACGGTTGATTAGAAAACAATTTCCTTCTTGAACTGTGCAGAAAGAAAGAGTGAAATTTTATATTGGTAAAAACTTCACTAGAAAGGCACTAGATACTCATTCATGTGTTAATTGACCTTGTCATCTGGGCATACTAAACTATGCTAACACCATAATATAGGTCTGTCAGAATCTTAACTTCATATTGTAGGGTTATTTTTAGTTATTATCATTTTGGAATCTGGTAGTATTTCGTTGCCTAAGAAGCAAAATAAATCATAAAATTATCAGTGCATCCGTACAAAGTTCACATGGCAAGCAATCACACCTGGAGTACTGAGTGGTACAGTTGGTAACTCTAACACAGTGTGTGCTTAATTTGCAGTGTTTTGATCTAATTAAAACTGCTTGATTAGAACCTCAAAATGACAGTTATGTTATCATTGAGTGCTGCACGTTGCCTTACATCTGCCAGGAAAAGTTTAAAATCATGTTTTTTTATAAATCTATATGGTTAAATATAAAATGTGTGGTTTTACATGGGATGGGTTGGTGTGAAGTCTGAAACTGTCAGATTTTCTTCCTGCATCCAGGTAGGGCTATGTGCCACTCCAGTCCCTTTTAGCAGCGTATTTCCCAGTCTTCACATCAATATAGATCCCAGCGTATTTCATCAGATTATATGTTTCAGCAAGGAGACTTTACCTTTTGACCTGTGATAGTCATACAAGGTGTTATTTTTTAAACACCCCCTCCTCCCCAAAAAAACCACAGAAATTGTAAAATTTGCCAAGGTACTCAGATAAGATACAAACTACTTTTTTTCCCCAAGCAATGTGAAGACAAATAAAATTAAAATACAGAAGATATTGATCTCTTTTTATAGGTAAACTGTTTTAAGTGATTTAAGTTCTAGACTTTAATCACTGCGTTTTACATAAGTTTGATCTGAGGGTTTACCACTTTCAACTAACAGTTGGCTGAGAATGTTAACAGGGTGTCAGTTCAAAGCTTTCCTAATTTGAAAAGCAGATCATGTGTTTTAGAGTAATTTTCTGTCCCTCAGAACGGTAGCTCTGCTTTCCCTGCTTCTGTGGAAGCCCTGGTGACTCAGGCTGGTGCCTGCCTCTGGGAATGGGCCAGAGGTGTGTGAGCCAGCAACCACAGCAACAGAGAGACTCTCCTTGTCCCAGTCCTGACTCTCCGGTGCATGCACTCTCCTGTTTGTTCTGCCCTGTCCTGTGACACTATTGTCTTGGCCCATTGTTGTGATCTCCTCCCTTTGCCCACTGCCAACTGAGGATACCTGCTGATCTTCTTGCCAAAGATTTTCTTCCCAGTACCCCTGTGAGGAAAGAACATTTTTGTTAACATCAAGTATAGAGGCATAAGATGGCAGGACGTGGGGTTTGGTTGCTTGTTCCAGGTATCATAGACAGTGAGCAAAGTCCTTGCTTCTGAGTTCTGAATGCATACTCAGACACAAGACTACCTTTCTTCTGTGATGGACTGAAAACTCACTGCTCTTGCTTTGAGAGAAACACTCCAAAAGTCAATTAAGGCAGTACTGACAGACAGTCTTTTCTAGCTTCTAACTTTGGGAAGCAAGAGAAATCAACAGCAAGAAAACCCTTGTGAAAATTATATCTGACTCACCACGAACAAGCAGTGTCATCTATACATTGAATTATATCCACTTGGACCTTTTTCTGGTTTATGATCTCTTATGAGGAAGGAATGATTTTGGAACTCTTATTTTGGACTGTTTGGTAGTTGGGTGTTTATAGATTCTGTGCAAGAATGATTTTCTGGCTGCTAAACTCATTTGCTCTTATTGTGCATGTAAGACACGGTAATAAACCAGTGAAGGGGACCACGGTAGCATTTAGACAATGATTAATTTCTTAAACAACAATTTAATACTTCAAATATAGAAATATTAAGACTATATTCATCTAGATTCAACTCACCAGGTACAACTTGACCCTTCAGATAGTTCATCTTCTTGCATCAGAAAAATAAACCCAATACTAATCATGCTGTGTTCTTGAAGAAAAATCTGTTCATAGGTGATACAGGAATAATGAAAACCAGACAATATCATGCACTGTTTGTATACTGGATAGTGTTGTATTCTAATAACATGTGCCATAAGAACATTATGAGCAAGTTTTATAGGAATGCCAGTGGAGAGTTTACCATTTAGATGTTTCCAGTAATATTTTCATAGTTTTAGTAAAACTATTGGGGGAAAAAAGTGGAGTCCTTTTGTTTTCTTTGTAATGCCTGCCTTGACTTTTCCTCCTCTTGACTTCACAGTTTAAATCAACGCTCAGATGCCTTGAAAAATATTAAGGGATACAAAGTGTAAGTAGTTTACCTTTTCATCTCTTTTCTCTAGTTCACATGTTCAAGAGCAGGACAGAAAGGATTCTTTGAATTTTGCAGCCTTTTCAGAACATTCTAGAGCTGAAAACAATTTCCTTAGGTATCTCTAAGTACTGGGCTACCAAAAGGCTACTAGGATATATAAACAAGTTTATAGAGCCCAGGGTATGTGCATTTCTCTTTTATATGAGGAGAAAATTTTCTCTGTTCAAGGAGATATTTCAGGAAAGTTCTGCACAGACTGCACCATAGGAAGGCAAATTGTATATACGGTGTTTGAAGGCACGCTTCTAATTAGCCTCCGCAGTTACTCTGTTATTCTGTTAGTGTAATTGTTGATGTTATTAAAGAGATAACAAAGTCCTTTGCTTCTATTGAATTCTATTGAATTATTGCCAAGATACATCTTCTTACTGCTTTCACTTTTGAAGAACTGTATTATAGGAAGAAAGAAAATAAAGTTAATATACAATGAAGTGTAAATTTATTTAACCATTTTTTTATTATGTGACTACAGCAAACTTTTTCTGGCTATTTCTTTTAGTATTTGCTCATATTTAGTACAACTGATTTCTTTTTATGCAAGAATTCAATTGCTGGAAGAAATCAAACTAGGGAATTAGCTTCTTTTTTGGCAATTAAGTTGCAAAATGGGAAATGTTGCTGTTACTATATATAAAGGGATTGGTAAAGAATAGGTTGCTGCTTTAGCCTTGCTATCTAGATAAGCAAAGTCTCTGTTACCATCAGTTTTCACTGTAAAGGCATATATAAGTTGCAGAGGTGAAAAGGACAAAGTAGTTGTTTATAGTCTGTTTAGATGTTACATAAGTCTTCAGGTGGTACTTCCAATGCTGCTTCCATTTTGGTAAACCTCCTATGCTAATGAATATAAGAACCTCCTGCTTTCTAAATGATGGAGTTTACAGTATAGGTACCAATATCTTGCACAGTTTCCCTATTTCAGTTCTTTCCCCAATACCTCTGTTTGGTCAAGGACCTATTAAACTCTTACGTTAAGCTAGAAACTGAATGGATTTTTTTCTCCTTAAAATTATTTTCACTCTTCTATTAAAAACAAAGGATCAAAAATACTTGTAAGAAAATCCTCAATTGTGATAAAATTGTATGCAGTTGCTAAGTTCACCATCACATTTTCTTTTGGGGTGAACATAGAAAATCAGGCATAAACACATTTCTCTGTCTCTTGTACTTTGAGAAGCTATGTGATACAACTCACATCAGGTGTATTTAGTTTTGCAGATATCTGGAGTTATACTAAGGTGTTATGGGGACATACAGAGCTGTTTGATTTCTGCCATATTCTTTCTTCCTGATCCTCTTAGTTAGCTTTTAAGGTCTATAGCACCTCTGCAGTTAGGCAAGCATCCCTGCTAGCAATTTTAGCCTCTCTATAGAGATTTCCACCTATACTTGCCAACCCTCTTCTGTCCCCTGTTTTCTCTCTGCTTTTGCTAAGAGCAGGATGTATTGAACATAGTATTGAGTGCAGAATCACTTTCAAAATTGGGAGTGAGTGCAGTAATCCCAGATGTGTTCTCTGGTGGAGTCTCTGGTGGAGAGATTGCACCTCTAAATCCTGGTTCTAGAAGCTTAAGTCACTGCTGACAAAGGAAGAAGATAGGGAGTTCCTGGTTTAAAAGTTTGCAAAATCTTCTGTGTATCAACAAAGCGAAGGAGACAGAGAACCTCAGTGCAGTGGTCTACTATCTACAACTTGTGGAAGATTTTACTTGTAGTGTCATAAAACTGCTGATACACTTTAAGAGGTCAGAAATCCAGAAAGATATATGTCATACGGTCATTTAAAGATCATCTAAAATTTTTTTCCTGTTCAGATTTAGTCTAGAGGAATGGAAAGAGCCTTTTCTCCTTCCTCCAAACCAAGTCAAACCAAAGCTTCAGAAAAAGTGATCAAGGGGAAAACATTTTGAATAGTCATTATGATATTAAGTTGCTGTTTTGTTTTCATGTTGGAATCCTTTATGCCATTAAAATTGTTAATAGTAGAAAGAGATTTTGTGATTCTGTGTTAGCACCGGATCACCTGCTAGTAATCAGTTAACCCAAAGTGGGTATGTGTACAAGATGATACTCCTGTAAAGTAGCCAGAGCTAGGCCAGTTGCTGCTTTTTAAACAGGTTTATGCTGACAGAGAAAAGTTGATATGTAGCACATGATAATTTTCAGAGCAGCATAGATGATAGAGGACTGATTCTAAAATTTTGAGACAAAACTTCCTGTCTGAAATAGCAACTCTTCTAGCAGTATTTTTACTTATGTTTATTGGCCATAAGCATAGCCTCTGTCTACATTGGCATGCACAGTATTTAGAGCAAAGTACACGAATATTGTACTCTGGCATGTATCAGTACTTCTGGGTCTAATCCTGTGCTGGTAGCTTGTGTTCTATAAAGCTGTAGGTAAAGTAATGGTGTATTTGAGCCTGTTAGAGACAAAGTAATTTAAATTATGTCTGTATGATGTGTGTGTGTATGTATATATATATATATGCGTGCGTGTGTGTGCGTGTATATGTATATATGTGTGTGTATATATATATATATATATATATATACACACACACACTTTGGCCGAAATTCTTATTGTGCAGAGACCGAATACTGAAGTTTAATATTAGTAGCAGCTGAACAGGCCTTATGTTGACCCTTTGCCCAGGGATGAACTTTGCCTAAGCAAAAAAGGGTAGTAAAATGTCACAGAAGTGTCGCATATTCTGCCTATATTAACTACATATGGAATGTAGAATCAGAATTTGTTCAGCCTTTTCTCTGAGGAAAAGGAAAGGAAAAGGGGCTGAAAGAGTGAAATGAGATTATAAAACAGATATCAGTGCTCAAATGGGAATGTGACCCTTATTCTTTTTTGCTGAAGATTTGTGCAAATGTTAAGCAGCAGAAAGGTTTAAAGTGCTCATCTCTGTCATGTACAAGCATAATATTTGATGACTAAAGTGCAGTGAAAGCAAAATAGGTGATGGATATCAGACAGTCAGGATAAAACCCAGTGTTAGTTCCCAATGACATGAGACATACAATTGCTTAAGCCAGACAATAAATAAACTTTATGACTGTCTTCTATACATGACACTTGTTATTGCCCTGAACTCCATAGTGGGTTTGGCACTTGCAAATTGATTTGTGTTAAATGACACTTTTTCCCCACAACTTCTATCTTGTCCCTACTATCCACATAAAAGACCTCCATATCCAGATTTAGAAAAAATTGATTCCAAATTTATTGTCTTGATAATTTTCTGTGTATTACCATAATTTGTTACAATTATATTGTTGGCATGAAAAGAAGATCCATTCAACCAGGAATACCCAACTTGTCATAAAAGCTAAACAGACTTATTAATCTTTTTAGTTATTTTTAAAGCAAGCACCAGAAGGAACTGCAGTCGATTCCAAAGGTCAGTTCACATTAAATGACCTTACAGATTAAGGCATTTTTCTATTATGCAGTTGATGCTGGTGAAACAGGAGTCCACACATAAACTTGCATGAGCAGCTTGCATTGCTTTTTTGGTATTGATAGGGTGTTCAAGGTGCACAAAGTATTAGACAGATACCAACAGAATGTAAAAAATAGGGAGATTGCAGTGCTCATAAATACATTTCTAATGTATAGTACTATTGAAATAAACCTCTGCAGATCAATGTTATTACTGTTCAATAAAGACATCTTTTTGAAACAAATAATAAAACAATGCCACTGGCATAAATAATAAAGATTATGTGAACAGATAAAAGATTAGATATGGAGAAGTTGCTGTCAGGTGTTATGTTGCTGCATCAGCATAAAAATTCTGTTTTCTCTTAAGAAATCTAAGCAAAGAGCATCCTATAACATCTGGCTTTTTTTTTGTTTGTTTCCTTTAACTTGCCTCCTTTCTGCAAATGTGCAATACAAATGACATGTTTTTACACCTATGGTTAAATGTAACAGGAGTTTTTGGGAAGGTGGAGAAAGCAAATCAAAAACATGCTTTAATCCTCTAATAAAAAATACCTGGGCCTGATCCTGCACTTTGTTTCATGTTTCACTTTTGCTAAGTGCCATTTTAGTTATGCATTGCAGGTGGAGATTCCAGGCTTATCCATTGCCATGCATACAGCCAACAGCATCAGTGCTCAAACTCATAAATTTTGGGTAGAAATAGTATAAGCTTCTATCACTCATACTTAAAAGTAATTGTTTACCAGTAGCAATCCCAGTGGTTGTATGACTTAGTTTTCCAAGCCTTTAAGGGAAGAATAGTTAGTCATTGAACCGTGCATAAAATTCCATCAAAGAGATTACTTTCTCTAGTTAGCGGCTGTATTAATTTTTCAGAATGTTCGTAACTGTGTGACCTATGCCTTCCTCTCTTTCAGCTGTGTTTCAGGAAACTGATTAGCTAAACTGTCTGGGATTTTGAGTTGTTAAGTTTCAAGAATTGTGGGAGTATTATCATTTTTTTCTTGTACAGATATAAATTAGATATTGAACAGAGTTGTCTTTGGAATAATTAGGTTTTTCATATCAAAATTTCAGTGCAAACAGGGATGTCCAGTAACTGGAGACTAGATTCCTTCAAAATAACTTAAAGATGCAAACTGTGAGTAGGTTTTGGCCTTTTCTATTTTATTTGTGCTTAGGAGGTGAAAAGAACTTAGTACCTTTTATGGTATGCATTTGGGTATATGAACTGATTTTCGGTGCTGGTGTTCAAGCTACCATTCAATTTTTACTTGATTTTACTAGATAAAATATTTAAACCAAATTTTTCTAATGTCAAGCAATAATATCTTCGTTGCAAAACTGCCTCACTGCTAGGAAAGGTGTGGGATTTTTTACCTGAGGGTAGCTATCACACATTAGTTATTCTTAGTAAAAGCTCAGATGGGATATGGCATGTTCTTACACTGCACCATAAATAGATAAAGTCATCTGCAGGTGTGGAGCAGAGTGAAGACGAGGTCTATAACAAGTTTCATTGACCAGAGGCAGTAAAACATGCACAGTGAAGACAATACACCAAAGTGCAGAGAGCAAAAGGGGGAGTAAAAAAGTAACAGAGATCAGTACTAATACACTTCTGGGAGCAAGTGACAGTGAGAATGATGGGTCATGATTTCAATTCATGTTAATTAGCTATCTGTGGGCAGGGGTGGAAGATCGGTAAGCAACTCACCTCTTTCAAAAGATTTATTCTGATGCCCTATATCTTAATATGGGAAAACCTCTTCTGTCTTAAGGACACGAAGAGCACTTTGCTTGAATTAAGTCACTCGCCGAGGCAATTACCTCCGGTGCAGGCACATGCTGTAGTGGAGTGGGAGGTTGCTGCCTACAGCAGGGGTTCCTGGACTGGAATACCCCACGGGAGCACAGAGACCCCCTCAGGAGCTGGCATTTCTTATGAGAGCAACTGACAAGGCATGTGTTGGGACCAGGAGTATTGGCAACCACTCCCCAGTCCCATAAAAGGCAGTCCTAGGGGGTGTGAGGGACCAGGAACACTGTGACCTGGGTGGTGGGCATGCAGGATCTGTTGTGGAGGGCCCCTCTTTGATGGAGACATTCCACTAGCCAAGTGGAAAGAATTGAAATTCCCACAACCCAGCAGCCAGGCACTTTTTTGTGACCATCTGCACAAGTCAAGGACACTCATCCTTCCTGCGTCTTAGGGGAGAATGGTGGGCACTTGCTTGAGAGCAAAGGCTACGGCTGGGGTTCTGCACCAGCTACCCTGGTGGTGGCTGATCCCTCCAGCCAGACAAAGCTGCTGAAGCAGCTCTGCAGTGCTGATCTCAGACATCAGGAAGTGCCGAGTTCTTTCTTTTGACTCTGGGATAGGCAGCAGAAAAAAGAAATCTTTGTGATCTTTAAACTGGCTGCAAGACTGTAGGACTACAAACAGTGATTCAGGATTTTGATGTACCTGCAATTGGAGGCTGCATTCTTGCACAAAAGATTATGATAATTATTTTTATTAAAACTTCTACTAGTAGTTCAATTGAGAGATGTTGAGCTGAGCATATTATCTTTTTGGTCTTACTATCTGCAAGCAGAAACATAGAGTAAAGCAGCAGTATAGTGTTGCACTATATAGCAGCATCAGACTCTTTAAACTCAGGACCTTGAGCTCTTCTTATGTCCCTGCTTGAGGGAAAACCAACCATATTCTAACCTCAGCAACAACTTTTACTAATTTTTCTTTTCCTTTTTGGCAGAAGTTCTCAAACAAAGCTCACAACTTCACTTAATTCTGCCTTTCAGAATTTTACTTTTAAAAAACATTTTATTTTTGCTTGTTTCTTAATTTCCACAAAGACAGCATTTGTAAATAGTGTTACTCATTGTTGCTTCTTGTTATTAAAGAAAGAAAGGACTAGAGGATCCATTAGAAGAAAAGGCTTTTGCAGCCCTTTAGTACAGGAGTTGTCCTGAGGGCAGTTCAACACTTAGACCATGCAGGCACCAAACTCTAAAAATATTAAATAATACTAAAACTTTATCTTTCCTTTAAAATATATAAATCCCTTCTCTTTACTCCTAGTTGTTGATGAAAACTTTATAAATATCAATGGTGCAGTGGTAAAATCTCTTTGCATTTTTAAGGGAACATGATGACAAAAGGGAACATGATGACCTTGCTGAGAGGTCTGAGTTGCTTCCTGCATCTGTGATTGCAGGCCACCAAGCCCTATGCTCAGCTGAATTTTTGTAGCAGTCAGAAATCAGATGTGTGTTAGTTTCTGCTCCAATTAAATCCGCAAGCAATGCTCCAAGAACTAAGTGGAAGGAAGGTGTGATTTTTATGTACTTACTACTTCACTTTGCTTTAAACCTGGCTCAGATTTGTTTTTGACATGAGGTGCAAGCCATGGTGCAGACTAGAATTGCAGTGTCTGAAAAGTAGACAAGAGCATGGTCCCATTATCTTACAGAGGTTCACATTCTGCCAAATTATCTTACAAGAATCAGGGTATGTTAACCTGGAAATGGTGTGAGTGAGACAGTATTCTAACACAGTTGTCTCTTTTTTTCTGGTATTAAAGCTGTGTTTTGGTACCTTTTTAATGATTGTGTCTACAGCATTATATCTATTTGGTACAATCATATAGAAGCTTTACTTTCAAGCCTGTTCTTCTATCCAAGACCTTGTGAGATTCACACATAACTCATCCTTTTTAGCCTATGCTGCTTGCTGCATGTTCTATACAGGTGAATGATTGGATTTGCCAATCTAAATGATGTTTGTTTCTTCTCTATCCTGTGAAAAGACTACAGACCAAAAGGTACATTCTCTGCCAGACCTTCAGGGAAGCTTCTGTGGTGTTTAATAGTAGAAAACGGGGGAAAAAAAAAAAAAGTAGAAAAACCTAACTTGGATGAGCACACACTATGGGGATTAGAGATAGATCAGTATCTGAAGAAATGTATTAATTCTTCCTATCAGAGATAATGGTTTTGCAACCAGAAGAGCTCTACTTTGACATCAGAGAAATTCCCAACAACTGGGTTAGGCTTTAAATGGCTGAATTTAAATTAATTGTGTCTTGCCTTAGATGACCAACTTATTGCAGCTCTAGGTAGACACTTCCTTTCAAATGCCAGATTTGGAAATCAAGACTTGGGGTTCTGTGAGATAATATTGAAATAATTTTCCTCAGTTAATATTAAATACAGATCATCCTAAATTAGCCTTCTGAATCTACTTCCATATACCACTTCAGACCTTTTTTTTTTTTTTTTTTTTTTGTTCTACAGCATGTTCTTATTTCTCCACTCACGGGGCACGTATTATGAAGTTTTTGTTACATGTTGTACTGGCTCTATGAGGAAACAGGATTTACACAGATGCTATTTACTGCCCACTAGTGTGTACACACACATACACACATATTTGAAAACTAATAGTCAAAGTTTCTGTACTGCAGTGCACGTAGTCTTGAAATTGTTGGCAAATTATCTACATACAATTGGATGAAAGGCAGTTGAATTTCTTCTTTCACAAATCTTTTTCCGTGCTGCATATCTTACTTAACTGGTAAGCATTTAACCAGGATGGCTGTCTTATTGGGACATCTCCCAGGAAACCAATTTAGCCTAATGATAGTGAATGACAATGACTGCTGTTTAATTGGGACATTATTAGCCAAAATTCAACTTCAATGAAAAGTAGTTGGCTGGTGCAGTGAGGTTAAGTAGTGTTTAACCAGGTGTTAAATAGACCTACAGGCCTAAGCTCTCCTCTCTGAAGAGGAAGAAGCTGGATTTATTTAATAAATTACAAAACTTGAAGTGGATATTAGTTCTACTTGTCATGCCGTTGGTATAGGACAGCATAATGCACATGTTCATTTTTAAAAAGCAGATTTGAAGTGAGCCAAAAGTACATCTACAGGAGAACCTGCAGCCTGAAAATGACATGCACTGCACAGCAGTTTTGAGTGGTCTGTACTTTTTGACTCTCCCTTAGTGGCTCTGGGCTTTGTGCCAGGGAGGACAAATTCTTTGTACTCTGGGGAAGATGCATCTGAGAACTGGTAACAAGCGATGTTGTCCCAGCATGACTGAATAAAAATCCAGATTGGTTCTGTATTTGAAGGAGGGACACAAGGATTGAAAGATAATTGCAGACTGCAATTGGATGATTCAGCTGGTGGCACTGCCCAAAACAGGTGTTCAAGTGGTTGGTAGCAGCATGACAGGAACAGGGTACAGCCCTGAGACAAGGTGCAAATTTAGTTTGGGATTTAGTAGTTATTAATGGTAAGTGCAGAAGATCTAAATGAAGTGTACTGTTGTCTGTTTGAATGTATTCCATGTTAGTTTAACTCTTTAAAATATTTGAGAGTCCTCTGTCTTATCTCCAGTGGCTGTCCTCACATAAAAGACTGGGCCTGAGCTTGAAGTTCCTTGATGTCTACCTCGATGTCAGCTTAACCATTCTGTTTACCTGTTTTTCAACCATAATATTTTAACACCACAATTCCCACCTTTCACTTTCTTTTCCACTTGAATTCCTATGCTATCCCCACAATGGAGCAATAAAGGCACATTCCTTTTGCTTCATTTATATTTAGACCCTGAGGTCATTAATTCTTAAATTCAGTTTCAGAAGCATTTCTTATTTAAACGTTAACATTGGATCGTACTAACATTTCTGCCCCATTTAATCAAACACTTTTAATAAGAAAATGGTGTCATAAGCAGAGCATTTGTTTCTTCCCTTCTTCCTCTGCTGCTGCTTGGGATACAGGGACCCTCTCCTATGTCACTGTAACTTAGATGTGCAGTCCACTTGCACACCTCAAGTCTGTTCCCCTCGGGAAGGGTGCCTGGCCCCCTTGTGACCCTCCCTGCTGCAGAAGGATTTCACAGGGCAAGAAACATTGGAAAAACATGCCATGGGTTGCTCACCATGGCAGTCACACAACAGGACATGTCTATGATGCTCTGTTACCGGAGTGTGAGGTGCCATGAGGTCCTATGTACCCAGAGGTTCTGTGGAGCCCTCTGAAATGGGAATCTGTTTTGGTATTATCCACAACTTGAAAATAGTGGACTGTAATACAGCAGGTCTTCTCCAGTCCTGTGTTTATATAAAAGTTCAGCCAAGTTCTACAGTGGCTAAGAAATGCAGGGAGTCCATGGTCTAAACTCACTTTGTTTCCCTCTGGAGGAGCTTTGGTGCAGCTTTTCCCTATCAGCAAGCCACATACATTTGCAAGAAATGGTGAGTCTGTTGATGTTACTTTGCTTTCAGAAATTGAATCTTGGAAACAGGATGACTGTAATTAACTTCATGAATGCACTTTCCAGAAAATATAATAGAATATAGTTAACAGAGAAAGATATTCCAATACACAGTTCTGTTGTGCAAGAAAAATTTCTTCTGGTAAAGTTTATTTTCAAAGTCTCTCTTCCTAGAATACTGTGAAAAGGTGACATAGACTTTTTTCTATAGCAAACCCACAAAGTTTCAAGCTAAAAAGGCTTTTCTGGTATTTGTTTAAATACAAAATAAAGCAAAACACACCACCTATACAAAGCTAACTTATGAAGTCTGGAATGTAGAAAAACTAAATCTGTGTAAACTTCCACACCACCTAACCACTTGATTTTAACAAAAACCCAGATGAAGACCCCATTTCATATTGTTTGAGAAAGTAACCCTAATTACAGGGTTCCTACAATGTGTTTCAGTTAATACAGAGCTGAACTTGCAAGCTTTGTTGCTTTTTGATTTGTACTGTTCTCTAATGGTGAGTCTAATTTGGTCCTGCTTTGTGCATTGTCTGTCAGAACAGTTGTTTTCTAATTTAGATGTCCCTTTTTTTTTTTGCCATTTACTTTCTGGAATAACAACATTACCATTGAAATAAAATAATACTTGAAGTGTAAGTTGATAAGGATCTGCTCCTGAAATACTTGTTATAACACAAGACTTTATCTGAGTAAAGAGCGCATAATTGTAAAACTCTGTCCACAATGGTTAGATAGAATGCTTAAATGTAAAAGTCTCAGGATAATTCATGATTTTTATATATAACTTTAGTATTTGAGTTGTGTGTGTTTCCACACTTTAGTATTTGAGCTGTGTGTGTTTGCACACAAGGATGGTTATACAAGTCCTAAAGTTCTGATTGTGCTTCTCTACTGTCAAAATTCTTTCATTTTTTTGTAAATTAATTTAAATTTTATCAGACTAGCATCAGACTGTAAGATTTACTTACTCAGGGCCTTTCCCTGAGCAGTAGGGGAGATGAGTATTGCTTATGTGATGTCCCGTGCAAAGGTGAATGACAATATCATCAGGAAAGAACTAGATGAACTTGGCACTTGTAATAATGGCAATAAAATTGTAGTTCAGTTATATAAAATTCAAATTCATGCCCTTTGAAGTAACAACAGGGATTTCTGCACTAAGTGTGAACATCATCAACTGGAAATGGCTGAGGAGAGAACTTTGTGTACTCCTTCAGAGAATGAAGCACTAATGACAGATAAGTGTGATCATTCTGGATGCATCAAAATATGCGGGTTTGAGGGATAAAAGGAAATGTTAATGCTGCTGGGCAAAATACTGTAGTGACATTCCTCAGAAAAGCTGATTGCAATTCTGGTTACCCAGAATCATTTCAGAAGGTGAGTTCAAATGGGAACAGATAAAGGAAAGGTCTAGTAGCATGAATTGGGCGAAAAAGAAACTAAAATTGTTCAACCCTTAGACCTCCGATGGACTTGTAGAGCTTTTTTAAGTTTTGTTTTGCTCTGCTGGGAAGAAAAAAAGCTATTTAAATTCTGAACAAATGAGTGTTCTGGTAAAGGATAAACGTTTGGCTGAGAAGTAACTTCAGAAGTTCTCCAGCAGCTTTCCAGTAATTGCAATGGAGGTCTACAAACTAATTGGTTTTAAAAGTATTGCTGGATCAGTTTATGAGTATAGTAAGTTAAGGTGGCTGTAGTCATGAAGACAAGGTGATACGAGAACCAGGGGATGCTTCAGCAGGAATGGAGTTTTGACAAGTCCCAATGTCCTCAACGTTAACTCCATGGGGAAAAGGATCTGATCATCCACATACCTTTGTTCTCCTCCAGCTGGGTGCCTCAGCGCAGCAGTGGCATCCTGAAAGCCACCAGTCACTGAAAAAAGCAATCCCATCCTGTTCTCCTGCTGTTCCCCTTGAGCTTGTGTAGAGGCTTGTGTGGTCCCACAATAAGCACCACTTAAGGTGTTAAGCTGGAAGGCAGCTAAGCCTGTAAAATATTCTCTGTGCGAATGATTGGCACACATGAATCCTCTCAAAATGGAGAGATATTAATGTTGTTAATGCGGAGTGTTAAAGTACGTAGTGAAGAGAGGACAGATTGGAGCCATTAGGCCAAAACAGCATTTTCAGTATAAAAGATGCTTTTAATGGCATTGTACAAGCTTGCTAGGAAAAGAGTGAGCTGAAGTACCTCTGCTTCTTTCCACCCACAACCCTCCCCCACCCGCTTTCCCCATTCACACATTTTTCTACTAATAGTAGCAACTGAAACTCAAAATTTAAGGATAGAGCTCAAAGCTGTTAATGCTGGCCCAGAAGAGGAACATGGTTTAACACATGCTCCTGCCATTAATGTGTGTTTGTGGCTATGACACTCACAGCAGGTGACCACAGTGAATCTGACTGGATTATTCTATGCAAAAAATAATTTTTAATGAATTCTGATTCTTTAAGTATTGTAGTGTGTTGTTTTGATATCTTACCTATTATATTAAATTTAGGTTGTTTATCTTCAATTGTGATCACACCAAGTGAGGCATTGGATTAGATTTTATGAATTCTGATACACAGCATTTACTGGTTGAGCAGAAGTGCCAGTAATGTAACTTGCAAGAACAGCAATAAAGAAATCTTTCAAAACATACCCATGTATTAGGAAATCTGTGCCAGGTTCTGAGCAAGAGATGCAAGCTGTGGAGTTGACCATAAAAGGCACTGAATTCCTCCTGAGAGGCCATCATTTAGCAATTCTCATGAGAATATTGGCAACTTATGGGAGTGCAGTTAGAGACAAGGGGAGAAATAGAATCATTTGGTGGTCAATAATAATGGTGTTTATTCATAATTACAGGAAGATCTAGAAATCAGCAAAGTAAGAAAACAGATGAGCAGGCATGCTAAATGGAAGGAACTAATCCAGTAACTACTGAGCTATGAGCGTGACAAATTAAGGGCTTGGAAAAGCACAAATTAGTTTGGCTTCAGGGTAGTGTTACACAATGGTTTAGGTTTAACCTAAAAACTATTCTTAAATACTTATTTTTTTATTCTTAGCTCTTTTTATCCCAAGTATGATTAGATGTATAAAAAATGTGTATATTCTATGTAATTATATAAAGTTATATAGAGAAATATATGTGTATAAATTATATAAAAACAAGAGAACTACGTACTTATAGGCATAGTTGTATGTACTGGGGTCTGCTTCAGACCTGAGGACAGTTACAGAAATCTCGCTAGAGCTGTTTGTCTGTTCAAGATTGCCCTTGCTCAGGTAACACATACTATTTTCTTGCCATGTTTCCATACTTTCACTGTTGTGGGATCCATAGTAATGTACCTTTAGCTAGGACAGGGTCCACTGATGCCTTCTCCATAACTTTCATCCACTTTCTAGCAAGACCTCCTGTCACAGGAGGAGGAAATAGCAAAGGTTTGCAGTATCAAAGTACACATCTCTATTGCTTCAAATTGAGCCATTTAGGGGCAAAGCTGTGAACTGGGATCAAGTGCTAAATGGAGACATGTCCATGGAGGCTATCCAGCTATACTATAATTTTTCCGAACTGTTCCAGTATATATATAATATTGTAGTGGTTATAGAAAGACCAAGACAAAAATCCATTAGATACACTTGTTTTTTCCTTTTGAATGATAAAGTTCAGAAACTTACAGTAATATGTTTATTGTGCAGTGATAAGTACCCCTAAATTTGTTGGACTTTTATTAAGTCAAATGTAATGAAAAGCCTAAGGCAGGTAATTAATGCAGTGTCATCTTGGTAAATTTTCCTGTTTCCTTTTAGTAATAGAAGTGCTGGATGTGAGTGTTTTTTCAGAGGTCAACTTTATTTAAAGTACAATTAACAGTATGACATACTGCAGAGGTTTAACCTCAGCTGGCAACTAAGCACCACACAGCTCACTCAATCCCCCCACATCAGGAAGGGGAAGAGAATTGAAAGCGTAAAAGTGTGAAAATTCCTGGGTTGAGATAAAGACAGTTTAATGGGTGAAGTCACATGCAAGCAAAGCAAAACAAGGAATTTGTAGAGATGTTTTTACATCTGTGACTGCACCCACATGCTTCAGTTGCAAGTCATCCCTCCAATACCCTGACTCCTCCATACCACGTATTTTGAGCATCAGATAAGGTGGAAGTTCTGTGAAATGCATCTTGCATTTTGTGATGCAGACTTATCCTACCACTGGTCAAGTTAAATTCCTATTTTTCTCCTTGCCCTTGACAATCTCAGTTTTGTGTTACCTTATCTTTTAAAGATTTTTTTTTCAAGCTAAATAATTCAGTATAGCAGTCATCTTTACCTAGAAAACAAGTCACTATTGAAATCAGAGTTACATCAGCTTGCAAAATATCTCATACGTCCCAAAATGGATATTATTTGAAGTAAGAAAGGTTACAATGTGTGTTGTTGCTCTCTAAGATGAAAATATGGTGGCTCTACAGGGAGGCAAGGGGGAAGATATAGCTGCCTGCCCTAAAGGAGAAAGTAGGGGAGAGGAAGCAAAAGCAATTTCTCAAATGTATCCATCATCTACTAGCAATAAATGCTACCTTAAAAGAAACAGAAATTACTAAGAGAGAGTAATTTGTCTAAATATATTGATTAGGGAGCTTGGAAAGAATAGTGAAAGGGGGGGGGTTGGAAACCTGCATCACCTTTAAGAAGAGAGTAAACTGATGAATTTAAGGCTTTGAGATGAAAGTTGAGAATTGAAAGTGAGCTGCTGAATCTAACATGGGCTTGGTGTCTCATCTTAAAACACAATACAAATAGAATTACAACACAGCGGAAATTCTGATAGCAGGCATGTCTATCCCCTTGCAACGAGTACACTTTGCCTGCCTACCTTTCTCTTTATGAAGATTTTGGCATCACTAAGGTTACTTCTCACATTTGTTTTCTCTCTGTCACTGCGACAAATGTATTCTAATAGTTTTTTCTTACTCTGTTTTGTATAACTCTTTCTCCACTTATTTGAGGGAGGAGCTTTTCTCTTGAAAGGCTAAGATCTTATTTTGAAAGAAGCATTTCTTATCGTATTTCGGTTAGTTGACTTTTCTCATTTTGCTTGCAGTTCATGTGATTGTGGTATTTTGCAAACTGCTTTATATGGCTTCTTCTATAGTATATTGAAAATTATTATCACTTACACAAAAACATATTATGAATTCAAAGGCAGGTGCACAGTTTATGGAAAGCAGTTACATAATTTCTTTGAAATGTGGCACCTGAATTTGGCATTATGAATGAAATTGTTAGTGGTAAACTGAGTTGGAAGGAGTTCATTGTTTTGTAGTGAATTTTAAAGACAAACTGAAACTGCTTATATGTTTAATTATGGAAAATAATGAAATTACATATAAAGCTACAATTTCTCATGTTCTCAACTGCAATAAAAGAAATGTTTTCCTATGCTGTGTAATGTGTGGAACTTAGATCTATGAATCTCAACCCACTTGCAAAGGAGATTGAGTTCAAGTATACTGCTCTCCAGCTGTGCAGAAAGCCTGAATACACTCAGTTTGTGCTAGTATGAGTCTTTGCTTTCTAGGAAAGATCTTAACTATTCCTCCAAAACATTGGGGCCCTTTTCAAAGGAAAATGAAGTGTATGGTAAAGTTGATAGTGCTGGAAAATGGATTTGCCCATGAAGTTTCTGTTGTCCAAGTGTGGTACCTCTGTTGCAAAATGGGTAATAAGGGCAATTACCCATTTAATGGCACAGAAATGCAGGGCAGACAGGGAAACAAAAGCAACCCTGCAGAACCTTCTGATAACAAATAACCTTTGAAAGATACCGAGTTCTGGCTTGCCAGTGTCATAAATGTGGCTTCTGGTTTAGCCTTAGCCCCCTTGCCCCTTCACGATCAAGAATAAAATCTAGGGAATTACTCTCCCGTCGGGACAACGTGATAAGATACTGCCATCTATAGGTCACACATCTCCTCTTGAACTTGTACCATGCACAAAAATATCTTTGGAATTGCTGCTCAATATAACCCCAGTATTTCAGACTTTGTTCTGAATTCCAAGTATACTTGTTAAAGCAAGTCCATGGGAAACACATGCAGCTGCAGGATATGTAGCAAAATTCCTGTTGTGATTGAGTGGTATCTGGATAGAGGTATTTTGGAAGGCTCTGAGAATTTAAGCTCATGTCTGAAAATATTTATGCATGTGCCCTGAAAAGTACCTCTGAATTCTGGAGGGTTGGTCATGAACAGAAAAGCTAATTGTTTATTCAGTATCTACTCACTGAGACCTGAGGTTGTTACAGACTTCTGTGATCTGCTACTTCCCTCCCCCTTCCCTTGCCCTCCTCAACATATTAAGATCTTATAGCAAAAAAAACCAGAATTATGATGCATTATTTGACTGTTAAAATTTGGATTTGACCAAAATGTTTTAATAATACCTTAAAGATAACTACCATATTCAGTGCCTCTATTATTTTAATCAGTTGGATGATCAAAAAAATCAGGATGCTGGAAGAACAATACTGCTGAAGTTAGCATTAGCCTAAAGATTTTTAAACCATTTTAATATTATCATTTCTATGGCTTTTTAAATGTCCTCAGTTTTAAAGTATCGGTTCACTCAAAGGATTTGAGGAAAGATTTGAAGCCATTAACTCTATATCAGACTTTGTTTCAGGCTTAATTGATTGTTAAGGGATATTACAGAATAGTCATGCTCCAGGAAGTAATGTGCTAGAAATAATCCTCCCTGAAGAATTCTATGGTTTGATGTATATTGCTGAAGCAGGAAATCGTGACCTTTTATTAAAAAGATAAAAAGGTTGAAAAATAAGTTTGTGTTGTTGATTTTGGAAGCGGAGTCAAGTATCAGGACAAACTGTTTGTGGACTTGTATCTCAACTGCAGAACAACTTCTTGATTAGCTGTTGTTGGAGTTGTCACAATAAATCAGAGAAGGAGGTCTGTGCACTATCTGAGTAGTGAAGGGGGTGAGGTATGGACGGTATTGGTGTCCCAGTTTAAGAAAGCATTTAAATTCTTACCAACAAGTAGGTCCTTAGGTCTGACTTTACCAAAATGTATTTCTGAACTGCAGCATGCTTGGAAAATACCCTTCTTTGTGTGTGTAAAGCTACTGGAGTAGTTTGCAGAGCATCATAAACATTTGGCAATGAATGTCTTACTATATTATACCATCTTGCCTTTCATGAATGCTGCGTGCAATTGAAATGTCACCACTGAAAAATAACTAAAAAAAAACCGAAACAGTGTTTACCTCTGATTTTCACATATCTTTATCTTCAAAGCTATGTTACCTTGTGCCTTTGAATATAGCTTTTGAGGGAAAGATGACTAAAATCTGCAGGTAAAAACACTTTAAGATTGAAAAAGTCCATCATGTGCATGTTGGACACTTCTAGAATTTTGGTACCTTGTAATCTATCTTGAAAAGAATTGGTGGGTTTTAGAGGCACCAAATACCTGTTTCTAGCCTTAGTTGCTCCTGATATGTTATTTTGAAATACTTGCTACCAAAGGGGGCCTCCTTGCTTGATAAAGGTTATTTTAGTGAAATTGCACAGTTGAGAAGGCAGCTGGAGGGGACATTTTTCTTTTCAGTTATTTTTAAATAAGTTGTGTGTTTGTTGGAGCTGAACAGGGAATGTGACTGTGTTGGAGAAAGGAGCAGCAAAATGGGAATGTTGATCTGTCCAGTCCTCCCTATGGCTCTTCACTTAGTTTTGTCCCCTAACTACACATGTAGCTGTGGACATTTTTAGTTCCCATTTAAAATGCTAATCTTTATTTTTATTTTCCCTTAGCCATCTCTTCCCTCTTTTATCCTGTCTTTTTCTCTTTTTCTGATTTTCTTCATTATAATAGTCAGTCTTTACACGCCTTTTCATTTCAAATAGCTTAGGAGTTCTTGGAAAAAGTCAACTTGATATCAGAGGTTTTCTTGACTAGACACCTTGACCAGAAATAATGTTACTTTTTTGCCTCATTAGATTTTTAGACTGTTTCATCACTAGTTGTTTGAAATCTGAACCTTGCTACGCACAGGGCTCATTGTTTGTGATTTCAGCATCCTCCACGTCCAGTAGAAATACAGATTATTTTTTGGAGAACTCATGTAGCCAGTTATGGTTTACATTTAGCCAACACCTTTCATCATCTGGAATTTTTATGCTTTTTCAGATCTATTAAATTATCTGAATTAATTGTTGTGAGAAGTCCATGACATTGAGTTCAACGCTTGTCATCAGATTTGGAAACTGGTGAAGTCCTGGCCTCTTGAACTCTGCTGAAACAGGCTTGTCCCCAGGCAGCAACAGGCATGTGGCGGACAAGGTGCAGACAAGGGAGGGTGAGTCCCTGCAGAGGTACAGCAGAGAGGGGCAGAGCTGTGTATGGTAGAAGGAGAGACTAGAAGGAGAAGACAGGTTACCTGATATGCTGGTAAGTAGAAAAGGGAGAGACAGTCTGAAAAGGTAGAGAAGAGAGCTGAAGAAATGAGGATTTGAGAAGGGGTACAAGGAGGGGTAGGCATGTTGGAGAGAGAAGGTGCTGTCTCCTGGGAAGAATCTCGCTAAATGGATTACTGAGTGCTGATCCAGCATGTTACACATGCTCTTAACTTCAAACATATGAAGTCAATGCACTTAGAGTAAGTGCATTTTAAGTATCTTATCGAATCAGAGGCCAAGTGTGCAATTCCATGTTTAATTTAGCCCTTACATACATTTAACACTTCACTGGGATTTCTGTGAGCTTTATCTTTTAGAAAGTTTGCAGAAACATGCATGTTCTTGTATGAGAGAAAATTCATTCAAAGTAACTTCATTGGCAGCAAAAATGTATGGCATACTTCTTTGTAGAGTTGTGCATTTTGGTAATCAGACTTAGAGTAACAAACAAGTGATCAAACTTTCTCCAGAATACCTGCACCATTTTGATTTGTGCTGATACAGGATCTGGTCCAAAGCCTGGTGAGGCTAGAGAAAAGACTTGTTACTTTCACAGCTATAATGTACCCAGAGGCCCAAATTAAAAAGGAGAGCTTTTCAATACCTGAAGTGAGAGAGGCACATTATGCAGCTTTACCACTGGAGTGTCATAAAACATCA
Organism: Corapipo altera; assembly: GCF_003945725.1. Classification (NCBI taxonomy): domain Eukaryota; kingdom Metazoa; phylum Chordata; class Aves; order Passeriformes; family Pipridae; genus Corapipo; species Corapipo altera. Next base: position 174,325 of record NW_020884905.1, read on the forward strand.
AGAATCCCCCTTTCTTTTTTTCTTTTTTTTTTTTTTTTCAAATTGGAGCTGTTTTTATTGCAATTATAGGTTTGTAAAAATACAATTATTCCTTCCACTTTTAAAGGGAGAGGTTAACACTTTCTGAAGTTAACAAGATCACTATGCTAATTATTCCTGTCATTATTTCCATTTATAAATGACTACATCTCTTTATTGCTACTGCTACTGTTGTCTCCAGGGTCGTTTTCAGGACCATATTCAGTCTAAAGATGTGTTATTGAAATGCATATGAAGCAGACCTGTTCTGACAAAGTATTATGGCAGAAGGACAGAACTGGATCCAGTTAAGTTTCTTCCCCAAACTTACTACACTTCTTAATGTAATATTTGAAGATTTCCAGATTACTACTATCAAAAGTCAAAGGAGAATGTCCAAGTCAGAAATTGAAGCTAAATACTCAAATCTAGGAACTTTCAAGAATTTACATCCATTAGTCTTACTTACATGATCCTACCCTTTGTTGGTGGGATTGGCAGCACTGGACACAGAGCTTGAAGCTGGGAATTGTCAGTATGGTTCAAGGAATTCAGGAAACCCAACACAGACAACCTAGAAGGCTTAAAACTGCACTACAAAGTTAGTATGGAGCTCTAGAAATCAGTAGGCTGATTTCCAAAGATGCTGAGCATGGTACATTTTCCATGTTCATCATGGAAGAAAAAGCGTCTTATGAACAAACACTCAAGGTCTGGAGCAGTGCTCTGCAGAGGTAAAACTAAAGATGCAGAAGACAGATATAGTGAGCTGTACAGGACCCTTCAAATGCCACTGTGAGTCGTAGCTCTGTCATAGTTTGATGCAAAACTTAAATTATGTGTAATTTTTTTAGCAATGAAGACAAGTTTTTCTAATTTTTTTTTTTTAATCTGGGACACCTCAGTCCAGTGGCAAGTATAAAGGGTAAAAAATCAGCGGCAAACTTGACTTTTTATGTGATTTAGTGGAAAAAAAAAGCTGACCTTTGGAACGGGCACAAAGTTTTCAGGTCAATTTCTAAGGGTTTTGTGATCTGAGGTCAATAGCAACTTTGTGATTAAAAGGTGGTTTAAAAAAAAAAACAACCAACCAACACTTTAAGTCCCAAACTCTTTTGATGTTCTGCATGCTGATTGACCCCATATAAGCTTTCATTTTCTTGCATGTGTATAGGCCTCAAAAATTGGACCTAAGTCTATTTTTCTTCACCCTATTCTTTTATACAGCCTCAGTACACATAAAGCAGCTTTTTCAAAAGCCCTGCATTAATAATTTCTCTTTCCAGTTGATAATTACTGGAGTTGTTAAGAGTGAGCATGACCTGTGTGGTCTGTTGAGACTCTCAGTGAGATGAGGAATGTACAGTGCAGCGGGAACCCCAGTTGTGTGATTGCTGCCTTCATCACAGTGCCTGCCCAGTTCAAACATCAGCTGACTCATTTGCTCCCTGCCTAAACTGGAGCTGCTTCAGCAGTTCCAGTTTGTATTGCAGAAGTCTCATTTTCACCTCTATATGCCAAGATCTGTAGGTGACTGCTGCAGGAGTTTGAAGGTGTTTCAGCCATTCTTAGCCAGTTGTTTTGCTTATTTCCTGTTCTTGCACAATAATTTTCTACATGTATCAGACAAATGCAGAGTCTTTCCTGTACTGGAAGGGCTGGATTCAGGCTTGATCACTGACACCAGTCACGCTGTGCAGGTGTTTGTTACCTGCATCTTTATGGGAAAGTTCCTTCTTGTCATATTCAGAAAACACATCTCTGAAGTCAATGACTGTCACTTTTTCTTTCATTCCTAGTTTCTCTGTTTTTCTCTTCTGTTGCAAATATTTCAGTATATCCTGTCAAAATAACAATTTACTTTGAGACACATTGTTCTCATAAAAACTTCCATCCTAGAGAGTTGGTGGCTGCTGTGTACTGACTGTTAAGTATTACTCACTAACAGAGCTAACCTTTATTGTAGAGTCACAATACCTATATTTGTAAACCAGCTGCAACAGGTAGCCCTGATATATTTTCTTTAATAAGATTTCATCATGTTTCTATGAGCAACTGAAATAAATTGCTTTTAAAAAAGTACCATACCACATTAAAGGGGGTTATGTGCAGTTATCTTCTGTCTTGTGAAATAATTCACAGTCTTACAAAATAAAAGCTGGGAAACCACCCCTAGGCATTTAAACTTTTTTTTTTCTTTCCTAGCCTTTGAAATAGCAATTTAAAAAGATTATAGAGCCATGCACAACAGTAGTCTGGTACAGATTTTTTCCTTCTTTAAGCCTGATTTTGCCATCTTTATTAATATCAGGAAAGTATGCTAACTTAGAAGAAGTTCAGTGAATTTTATATAAGCTGTATTTTATGAGGATACCTTAATCTTTCTTGGCTTATAAAAGATTGTGTGTATGTGGTATAAAATATATTTTTAATAAGAAGTTTGTTGAAATCCTTTAGCAAATATCAAAAGTGAATTATTGAATAAATGGTATTGATAAAGCTATTCTATAGACACACAAAATTAGCATAAGTTGTCTCAATTTATGTTTGTTATATATTATAATTTTCTCATTGAATTGTCAATACCGTGTTCAACAGAAGACTAAATGTAAATGTTTTTCTACTTTCAATTTTTTAAGATATAAAAATCCATGCAACTGAATCTCTCTCTCAATGCTTGACCTGTGGAACCACAGGAAATACTCCAGAATGAAGGATGCTCAGTCTTTTTTTTTTTTTTTTTTTTTTTAACCTTCTGTCACCTCCAAAAGCAGCAGGTTTTTGGCCTAGCAATTTGAAACTTGGTTTTGAAGGAAAAGCCATCGGGTTTAAAATTCTATTCCAAATTGGTTAGACAGAGCTAGATTTGCAGACTGTCATCTTGTAATATTTTAATAATATTTTTTTGTCAATATAATAGCTGATATAAGAGGGTTTGTTTGTTTGTTTTTTCATAAACATGACTGTATTTATTGTCTGTTACTGATCTCGGGCACAAAGTCTAGGTCAGAATTATGGCTTTTGATATTCAAAGATAGTTCTGTCTAGGAACCTGTCAATCTAGAAGAGTTTGTCACTAGTATTGCTGCTTATGATAGAAATAGTGTCAACTTTCCTCTCCCTGTACAGAGCCCTGCAGAGGGACAGTTGACTTTTGGCAGACCCTAGTGCTGCTGGCTTCAAGAAACCTGATTGACCTTATGAACAATTCACAAATCATAAAATACAGCGTACTGCAATGAATGTTCTCGTTAGTTCTATGCAGAAGTTCTTGAAAATGTCCATAGTGCAAAACAAAATTGTAAGAAATCTGTTTTCAAGGTTTTGTGGCAGCTTAGTTTTGATACTGAAAGCACTGACATCTTGGATGTCTCTTGTCTTGAATTGGTCTAAAGCCGGTTAATCTACTAGTGCCAATAAGTGTGTTCAAAGGGTTAAAAATATAAGGAAAGTGGACACCCAACAGAAAGTAGGTAGTAGAGTGTTTACCCCATCTGTAGAAACACAAGAAAACTATTTTTGCTCCTGGTTGACCCATTGTGAAATATCAACAAAGTGCTTGGAGATACAGAGCCCAATAACTTTAATGAAAACAGAACCATGAAATGTGATTTCAAATAAACCTTTCAAATGAGGATAAACCACTCTGAATACATGTGGCTTAATAGAATGTAATTGTTTTAATCAATGTTTGACATACACCATCATTAACTGTAGAGATAATTTCCACCTAGTTTAATAGGATATTAATCCCACAGCTATGCAGCGCTGTGTGGAAACTGCATGGTATCCAAAGAGTAGTGTCATTTTTTCTCCTTTCCCCCAAAGCCTTATTATGGAGAGACAATTTTTGAATAGTTACTGGTGTAAGAAATTGCTTTTATTTTATGTGTAGGAGTTTAAGCTGATGTACCACAGTACTTCAGCAGTGCTCACATTTGCAAAAACAGACTGTCCTTCAGACATCTGAGGCCCATTCAGAGGCATTTTTCTTTGCTGTTTCACTAACAGAAATCACTGAAGGACACAAATCTATCTACTTTCCCTTGTACACAGAAAAAGCCTCCCAGGCAGAGGTTTCAGTTCAGCACATTCATTACCTTTTAATTGCTTCTAAATTGCATTGTGACCTGCTGCATCAGTAGCTAAATCTAACAGAAACTAGCACGATCTGGGCATATGTGTTGTTAGAAGCTTAACTGGCAGTTGTTTTGCTGCTGGACTGCATAAAGGACATGAAGGACAATGTCTTTAAATATCAGCTTGTTTGTACACCAGAAATGTTCTTTTGGGCAGTGAGCAGCGTAGAAGCTTCTGTATCTCTATCAGATGTGAATATTTGTATTAAGTTTTTCTTCTCACTGACTAAATGTAAAACTTTCAATGTCAGCTGTGGCATGTAAGAGCTTCCATAGACAGTGTGCTTGCATGCAAAGTAACAACTGAATAAAGCATTTTATTTAAAATTCTAAGCCGTGGTACGAGAATCTCCCTTGGAGGAAAGCTAAGCTTGAATATGTTTTAGGCTGAGCCACAGCAGGCCCGGTGCTGTAAAAGGTAAGCTATCATACCAACCACTGTGGAAGCTAAGGTATAAAAATCATTGCTCTGCTGGAAGGCTTATTCAAAGCTCTTTTGCAATCACTTATAGAAAGTAACCGCACCGTCTTACCAACTGATGATTTCAGCCAACTAGTATGTGTGTGTCATTCCTTTTTTTTACTCCTCCCCACCACCAAAAAAAAAAAAAGTACAGTTACTGTGAGCTTAAGTGTGGTGTTCACTGTATTGCAAGTGCACGTTTCCTTTTCGTCACCTTTTACATTTAGCAATCCATGTGTATAGAATAAGTGTGGCTGCTGTTCCCTTTCAATTTCAGGAGGATGTTCTTTGTATCTTTTTTTCTGAAGCAGTTATTTGGGTAACAGTAGAACAGCGGTATTTTTAAATGGTATCTTCCTTTGAAATTGCCCTACTTTAGGGATTGTGTCTATTATAATGGCTTAACACCAAAGGCTTTTGTCCACTACAGAGACTGCTGTGGCTTCATTTTGTAAGACATTTTCCACTTTAGAGATATGCATCATTGGGATTGCTCCACAGGCTGCACCAGTCTTTGCAATGGGGAGCGCTGGTGAGAGACTCAAAAGTGGTTTGTATATACTCGGCTATTGGCTAATATACGCTAATACAAACGTTTAGATCATTCCTGTGCTGTTTTCAAGTTTCGAAGTCACTGTTTATTGAACTCTTTCATCAGAACAGGCTTTTCCCAAGCATGCTGGGAATATTAGAAATCCTAGATGTCCTTGAAATGACATAGGATGACCCAGCTCCTCTCAGGTTGTCATCTCAGTTATCTCTTCTTTTATGGAACAAGAGAGACCCCTGGAGGCAACAAAATGCTGGAAGTGGCCCATGGAATAAACTGGCAATGCTGGAAATGAGAAATAGCAAAAGGTTTCTGTGCAGTGATTCTTGGTGGATTGGAACCACCAGAGACTGTAGAGGCACATCAGTAGGTTTCTACTTTAGAACAGATCAATAGCACATCCAGATAGAGGTGAAGTCCTCAGGTCATACTCCAGTTTAGCAGCACTACTTTTCAAGTTGACATCTTAATTTCATGTACTCATCTGAGTGTAGAGTCTTGGTAGGGTACTGAGAAGTAAGCATGAAGGGTGGTGCAGCTGCAAATGATTTTTGCTTTCTTTTGGACTACATCTATCTCAGCTGTGGCTGAACACCTAATGCCTACAAAGCCTTCAGGAAATGTTGCAGACTGAAATGAAATGTTTGGGTGGAAATAATATAGGAGACTGTGGTTGCTTTTTGTCTAGTTATAGGCATTCATGAAATTATTAAGCTATCCAGATTTCCGTTATGTATAAGGACAAATGCTGCCTAAAAATCTGTAGCCACAGTAATGTAAGTTATCAGACTACGTGGTTAGACTCTTCAATTCTGACCTTAAAAGCATAATATCTATCAAATATACAAAGCGTTGCTTCAAAACTACTTTCACATTTATCATAAGGATAATTAAATAGGTTATTCACAAGCACTAGCCTGGTTAAAGCAAAGTATTAGAGATATTAACTATATCAACTGATTCTCTTTCAAAAGCTTTTTTTCTATTTGCTACATTAAAAAAGTGAGGGGGGGTGGGGGGGTGGGGAAAGACCACATTTCCACTCTGTGTCCCGGAAAGCTCTCCTGGTACAAAATATGTCTTGGACTAATGCATTTCAATAGAGTTCAATGGGGTATTTCACTGAAAGGTCTGTCCCTATTTTTCTCCTAATATGGTAGCTTTCAAATGTTGACAGATGTGATCTACTGCAATGCTCTAAAACTGTCTGATTGAAACCAAAGATAAGTTTTTGCTCTCCTTCAGCTGACCAAAAGTTGACTGACCTAGCTAAATGGAAAGCTAAATTCAGAAGATTTTTTTTTTTTTAATGGATACTAATGTCTTAATTTCTAAGGTTGGATGAGTCACTCCAGGCTCAGGCTTTCACAGGGATTAGTCATTGCACTGTGGGTCTCCAATGTTCTCAATAAACACCATATGATGTTTGAAGCAAGGACTCTGAACTCACTGTCATACTTTGACTCTCCCTGCAGGAAGTTGGCTGGGTGCAAACAAGCTTGGACTTGAAGTTACATCTCTGACTGCCTGGCATGAGGAGAAGGAGTATCTTTTTGTCTCTACCTGTTCATTTATATACCTTGGACCTACTGACTTTCCCAATGAGTCATGGGTCACTATAGGCAAAGCTTAAAAGCAGAGTTTAGGCACAACAGTTCTGTCTACACACTGAATAGCTGTTGATTGTGATAAGCACAGCACAGTTTATAATTGACAACTGTGATATCGAAATACTTCAGGAAAAGTGTTCAGACCTTCTGCTGTCCAAACAGTTTTCATATGCAAATGAGACAATTTCCTTTAAATTTTCAAATGTTACTTGTGTAGACTTAAGATGCTCTGGCTTTTTTTATAACTATCACCACATGAACTGATCAAGGGGCTCCAGTATGTGTTGGGTGTAGACTGGCATTGCAGTTCACGTGCTAACCCCTCTGCACCACTCTTGAAGTGCTAAAAATTGTAAACTTGCCCAGCAGATAGTGCCACTGAAGGGATTTCCTTGCTAATGTGCATCTAACTTGTAACTAAGCCAAGTCTCTTTTGTCCCACTTCTTGGCAAAGGGGCAGGAAAGAGAGAAGTATCCTTGCAGCGAGATGATGTGAAGTGGTGTCAGGTCCCCTTAGGCAAGGACAGATCTTGAAGCTCTTTGCTAACACCAGGACCAGTGTAACAGAGCTGCCTTGCTGACACTTCAAGTTTATTCAGGCTGAGGCTCAGGGGTGCTTTCACTAAATGTGCGTTAGGCTTGGGTTTTTGCCTTCTGACAATTAGAGAGGTGACATTTGCTTTTCCAGGGTCACACAACAAGATAAAGGGATGCTGAGAAGAGAACCCAGGTATCCTGGCTCTCATTTCTATACATTAGTCTCAAAACATCTTTTCTTCCCTTTCCCCTTCAAATTTATCATTTTTGCTTTCACACTGTTGTAGAGGTTTTGCTGCACTGTACAGACTGCCAAGATTTGAAAACAGTGTTGTAGGTAATGAATGGTATCAATTTTCTTGCAAGTACTGTGTATATGTAGTATAACCCTATTAACACTGACAAGCTAGCTTTTATGATTGCTGAATAAATCCTGAAGGCTAGGTCCTAAGTAAAGTTAATATCTGACACATAGATATTACCCAAAGGAATACACTACTCTTCTTTGAAGTAGCTTTAATCTTTGTAGGACTGTGAACGTTTAATACACACCATAATCTGTTATCAGAAAATATTCATAGGAAAGCTCAAGATATGAAAACAAACTGAAACTTCCTGTAATTTTCTTCCTTTTGATGACTTTTCAAAATCTGAAGTGAAAATGAGACACTACATACTCATGTATTGCATAATGAAATAATCATGCACCAATAAAATAAAATTACTTTACTTACAAATCCTCAGAGTTGTGTGAAATAATTCTCTTTATAAATTTAGATGAAATTATATTGAATGAAAATATCTTAGAGTTTGAGAAATAAGTTCTGTATTGTCAATAATGTTTAGTGGGAAAAGTGTAAGAAATTACCCTACATTTAAAGTAAGCAGAAAAAATGATGCCAAAACAGAGCATGAAGAAAATTCTGAATTATGGCCATCAGTGAATCAACTTTACTTCATAAAGTCCATGTGCTACAGTAGATAATAATTATCATTGAGTGTTCTGAACCTACATAAAAGTGCTCTTTAAAAGCACCTTGGATAGTTTTCTGTCCTGGCAGGGGCAAAGTGAAGTTGAATATGTGTGGGTAGCAGAAGTAAACTCCTGTAATTCTGAGGACAGCAGGGGTCAAGATGGATCCCCCATCCTAATTAGAGTAGCCTCTAGACTGCTCAATTTTATGCACAGCTGCCTGTCTTCTCAAGAGTCCACTTGGAAAGGGAGGTTTTCTAGGGTATAGCAAAGTATCACTGCACCTGTGAACAAAATGGGACTAGCATATGCAGCATATTATGTTACTTGGGGATCATCTCATCCTGGAGAAATTCTTGGGGGGATTACTAGATTTTGGTGGAACTGAAGGAAGAGATTCATCATTCTGTATCAAATTTGAGAGTTAAAATATCTAGCTTCACTACCCCCCACAACCACATAAGAAACAGAAAGGAAAACTGAGATGCTCAAATACCTTTTTACTGTGGAGAAGCATTTTCATCTGTTATAATATCTGAATGAGGTTATAAAACTAAAGCAATGTACATTTACACATTTAGGAGTGAACCAGGGGATTTTCAATAATAAATATTCCTTGGTCTGCAGCTATCAATAGGATATTCAAAGAACTGCATGAGATTTCCTAAGTACTCTATATATCAAGTTTCTCTCTCTTTGGAGTTGTGTTTCAGCTTCAAACATGTTTATTTACTCTTTTTTCCAAGTCTGCATTGGTCCTAACCCTTATAGTCCTTGGAACCATTACTTGTATTTCCTTTATCCTAGAAACATGGTAAGCAAACCATTGCAGATGGAGGCCACACCTAATAGCACCAGTTGGATGTGTACAGTTGGACATGGCTGTATAGGTCCAGCAGCTTGAGCCTAAGTACAGGCAGCTTTGCCTGCCCTCCTGTACAGCATGCATACTAATGCATCATAACACACATTTGCTAATTGGTTTTATAGCTTATTCACTTACTGCCTACACCAATCATTTTTCTTGCTGTGCTCCAGGCTGTGTTCCCTGATTTCACATGTCTTGCTGTGTGACCTTGGAAAGGGCAACACTGTGAATTTTGAAATTGGATTTGAAATTAACTTTCTTCGTGGACTTTTTTCCCCTCACTATAGTCTTGCAAAAGAATCACCTTTAGGCTTTTGCTAAAATAGTTTGACTTCTAAATTATTGAGTAATAAATTGCACATTCTAGTGTTATTTCTTCGTAGCTGCAACAAAATTCTTTGTAAATAGAAGAATCATTTCTTGTGCCCTCTTTATGGTAAAAGGATGAAAACCAGTTTGTCACACCAGTACAGTTTGATTTTCCCATCTACTTAAAATCCCCATGTTCTGTGTGAGTACAAATTTTCAAGAAAGTTAAGAGGTGGTTGGAGAGACCCCATGGATTATGGGAAAGTGTGGGCAGTTGACATCCAACATGTTATCAGCTAAGTGGGACTATCTGTTGTATGGGGCAGTGCTGTCATCTCTTTATGTGATATTGTAAGAACTTAAATAGCTAGTATGTAGCTGCGTGCTTATGCTTAAGTACAGGTAGGTGATGCGAAACCCATTCCAGGAAACAAATTTTATGTCTGAGGAGGAAATTCTAAATGACTTTGAGAGAAACATTGATGGAATTAGAATTTGCTTACAGGTTATTTTTTAAAAAATTTGTTTTTTCCTTTCAATATAAAGCTCTTAAAAATTTAGCTCAGCAAATTCTGGTCCAGAGAATTAGTGAAAACAAATCTTTAAAACAGTCAAATAATCAGTGAAAATTAATCTCCAAGTAGGATGTATGATGAATGGATATTTCGTTGCTTGGTTGATCACAGTGAGGTGGGACAGTGTTCTCTCTCTTCAGTGAATTTGCAAGACTTGTGCTGTCAACTGGACTGAGATGTAGCTTCCAAACCTCCTCAACCAAACAGAATATTCTTCTTTTGCCTAAATTAGCATCTCAAAAAAAAAAAAAATAAAATCAAAGAGCACTCCCGAGTGTAGAGAAAAATGAAGCATAGAAAATATATTGGTGGGTTTTCATATAGTTTTATTAATATTATAGCTATTAAATTTTTCACAGGCAAGATACTGTTCTATATTTTAGGCAGTTAAGTGTTTAAATTTTTTAATTGGTAGGGAATTTTACTGTGTAAAAAACTTTGTCTAGCTCTATACTTGCCAAGAGTTAGGATCCAAGTAGAAAAAGGTCACCAAAACTTAAGTAATTCAAGCCTATCATCTTGTGCTTATAACCCCATAACATCTCAGAAAAGAAACTCATTATTGATTGTGCCTAAGGCTTAGGATAAAGTATGTCTCTGTGTAGTTAATTGTACCCCACGGTACTGCATCATTTCTGCTGTGGCAAGCTCAATTTAGTTTTGTGAAAGTATTATCCAGTAAGACTTGCAGATGGGGCTGATAGACATCCATTAATTAGGTGACCATGGGAAATGTGGAACTGTCCGATTGGAAAATGGGACTTTGTAATGAATTATGTCTAGATGTGCCAGTATTAATGGCATCTCAGCATTTGTTGATATGTACCAGGGAAAGTAAATCAAAGAACTATTTAAATAGGTTCAGCTGAACTTGTGTTTTGCATTGCAGATATGTTACAAATGCCTAGTTCGGGCTCAGATCCTAATCTGTTTCAAGTCATTGCAACATCAGGGTCACAGGAAGTTTGAGACTGAATCTTAGCTATTTATGTCTAGGCATGTATCAATAGTGGAAGGAAGACTAAAAACAGTGTTTGAAAATATTAAAGACTTATCAGTCTGCATTTTTCTTATTGCAGTGATAAACTTATTAACTTAGTAGTACCCAGTCGTCTGGATAAGCTCAGCCCCTGTGCTCTTGTAAAAAGGCAGAAAGCACTGATTTTTGTAGGACCATCTAAGCTTCTAGTCTGGCAGACTTTTTTAGCAGGGGAATTGTTGCCTTTAAGAACTATTTTAGCAACAAATCCATATTTCTGCTGTTCTTACTGCAAAGTGGCTTGAGATGAAATGCAGTGTATTGCACACCAAAGCTGTGTTAAAGTAGTGCTGTGACTTCTAAAGTGTATGGCCTCCAAGGAGTTGCCAAAAACCTCCTTATTCTTTAGAGTAAGGCCACTAAAACCTTAGTGTACCACTTGATGACACTGTATTGAAGGATAGTCTTACAAAGTGCCACTAATGTGAATTTGTTCTTTTATATGTATGTCTTTTCTCCAAATACTTACTGCTTGTGAGTTCTGTTTTTCAGCAGGGTTTACAGTCTAATAGTATAAAAACTGTAATATCAGTTTCTCTAGTTGTATTTTTCCTGATGTGTGTTTTGCTGTGGTACTGTGGAAATAGAGTGGAAAACAGTTCAAACCTAAGGGGTTCAGGCCCCCATGACAGTTTCTGCAGTAGCTGTTGACCCTCTGTGGTTAAAGCTCCTTTTGAATATTGATGGGGGCTAAACAAGGACTACTTTGAGCAAAGGACTTCATTATTGTGAAGATTATTTTTTAAGCATAATTAGGATAATTGAAATGGAATAGATGTCTGTAGTAGGGATATAAATTGTTTTTCTGAAATAAGCAATCTATTGTACCTCTTTCTTTACAGAACAGAAAACTGGTAAACTGGAGGTGTTATAACGCTTCAGAATACTTCAGAATACTTCTTTAGACTTTATTCTTCTCATTTTTAAAGTGTTCTGTGGAACAGTAAATTACTTTGTCTCTTGTTTTGCTCAAAATAAGTTATACAACAATAAACTTTGCCACAAAAATGGTTGCAAGTGTAGCAAATGCTCTTTGATATTACATCAAGTCTTCTTAAGCAAGTTAAATTTTTTTTTTTTGGACTCTTAGACTAATTAGTGCCATAACAAGTTATTTAGAAAAAAAGTAAACTGAGTAGAATTAGGAGAAATAGATTTTTGCTCAGTGCATGGTTTCCATGGAAAGCCCACACTATTGCAGAAAATTCTTATGTGCATGGTAGCATTTGAAGAAAAATAACACTATGTGAAAACAAATTCTCAGATTTATAAATAAAAAAAAAAAAGGTCTATTTTGCATGTATCAGTTAGAAGCTTACAGTTTTAACTCATCCAGCATGCATAGATGGAAAAACACTGCTTTGACCAGAACTAAATATTATCTTTGTCCAGGGCAACACCTACAGTTCTTATATCATTTCACTGAACTGAGTGATTTGTGGACCATGTATTATTTCCCAGGATGATTAAGCAATAAGACAAGAACATGAAGTAATGAAGAAAATAAATTGGCAGTGTTTCTATAGCTGCAACTCTTATGACTTAATTGTTTAATGGAATTGTGATGAAGTTCATACATTCCTAATTGGAGGAAACTATAAGCTGATAGGATAATGTAGCACTGCAGCTGTCTGACTGATTGCTATGTTCAGTCCATGCATACAAAATTTTAGATTAGTTTATTGATTCACTAGTTGAAATGCCTACCATGTGGAACACTAATTTTTGTTGAAGGAAAAAGTGAAAGGAACTTCAAAAGGTCTAATAAAACTCTTACTGTTGTGTACTTATTGACACAATGTGTTCATTTTTTAGGTGTACTTGGTTTAGCGAGTCCAATGCTGCGTGTTTAATCTTTTCCATCTTTGACTTTATAAGCTGTTATTAATTCTTCACTATCTCTGCATTTAAACAAATTCATCCACACTTGCAAACTATGTAGATGTTAGAGATGAGTTTTTCAATGCAGCAAGAAGTAAGCAAGGTCTTGTAGATCAGAGAAAAAGAATGGTTTATAACCCGTTTCTAACAGCTTTGAATCTGGATTTTATAGAAGAAACTTATTGCTTATTGTTCTAAGTATAGTTGAAAAAACATTTTCTAAGACAACAGAGAAACAAAAAGTGAACATTGCCTAAGTAGTCCCTAAAACAAATGATAAAGTATGATGGTTTGCAGAATATAATGAGAGGGCAAGCACAGGTTCCCCTTGTCTAGTCGTCATCTAGTGACCAAAAGTGTCTGAAGAGGATGATGATGTCTCATAAGTGCTGTGATAAATACCTGAAACCGAGTAAATGTTTCAGTCAACACATTGGGGTGTTCCTGGAGACTTGCACAACCAGCACCTGCTATTTTTTCATAGGCCCAAAGTGTGTTCTGCTTCCTGTAGTATCTTGATAGCTGTTATCAGCTCTTCATTCTTCCTGTTATGATGTTTTTATCTGTGCAGGAAGTATGGAGCCATCTGCTCCACATGCTGTGGAGTGTAGAACAGAGCAGCTTATCTGTCCCAGGCACCACCTATACAATAATTGCAAGAAATGCTGTAGGAAAATACAGTAGTAAAAACAATGAAAGACTTTGATAACTGGAAGCTTGTAAGTGGAATCTTTAATTTCAGCCACTTTTCTTTTTTCGGTGTAGCAAAGGGGATTGGAGCACAACAGATTCATCATTATTTAAAAGCACAAATTTAAAAGTAATTCACAACACACTTTTTTTTTTTTTGATGCACTTAAAACCTCTTGCAAAAGTTCTCTGTTTTGGGGAAAGAAGTTATCAAAATATATTTAAAATTAAACTTACTGGAGCATAGGCATCTTTGAAAGAGGAATGCAAATAGATTTTTAGAGACAGTTAAATTAGGTACCTATTGATCACTCAGTCTCCACAGGGCAGAAATTCCTGTTGATTTCTGGAGGTTGCTTCAGCACAGTGCTTGCTGCACCCCCATATCTATGCAAGAACTTCTCACCCTTTCTCTCTAGTGCATAAAATCAAATGGGAAATGTATCTTCTTAGGAAAAGGTGACAATTTTAAGTAAGAATATGGTTGATTGTTCAGGACCTCTACAACTACAATAGTGTCCTATGACACTCATCAAGAAGTAAAATAGCCATTAAAAAGTCAGTAGGAAGGAGTCTGAATAAGAAATTGATTATTTTTTAATTTAGCAGAATTATGAATTACATAGTGTAAATTTATGCTTTTTTCGTTAACTAACAGACTTGTGGCATCTTCAGCAAACACATCTGACAAGAAGGGTGACAGAAGTTTTGATGATGCCTCAGGGAACAGAAGGAGACATTTTAAAATTTCTATGAGAAATCAAAATAATTGGAGGGGAGTGGGAGGAACAACGTTGTCCCGGCACACTCATTGGTGGTGGCACACTTTGTACTAGCCTTTCTTGGTTTCACTTCATGAAATATGACTCAACATTAAAAATGTATTAACAAAGCCAACCTGTAGCTGTGTCAGGGAGCATTTACAATTGCAGATCTTTTAACTCAAACTGCTAAGTAAAATACATTAAATGAATGAATAAAGATGCTTGTTATTGAAAAAGCAGATAAAATGAGAGGTAACCCACTATATTAAAAAAAATTCTGTTTTTGTCAATAAAACTTCATAAAATAAAGGTGTATTGTACTCAGTGAAACTTCTGAATTCTGGAAACTTAATCATACATTCATTCTTCGTTACACTTCTCTCCATTGTACCTCAATTCCTTCGCATGTTGAAGTAGGTTTTATAGTTGGCTGACAGACTTGGATACATACATATTGACAAACCTGGAAAGAATGATATTGTCCAGAGGAAGTGTGCAGCATCAATGGCTGTAAGTTGTAACTGACCTACTGTAAGTAACTGAAGTGCTGTTGATCCTGAATTTTCCATCTGATCTGGATCCCTTTCCCCACCCACAACGTGGAGCGGCCCAGTTCTAGTTCCATCTCCATCTGAGGAACCATTCCGACACCTTGAAGGACGGGGAAAGGGAACTCCAGGGGTTTCTTCAGGGGTCTCTTCTGGCCCTGAGTCGGGAGGGGAGAGGTGCCCTCCCCTCCCACCCCACACGTGGCCCCATGGCCGGCAGGGAGACAGGACACCGGGCGTGGAGAGGAGGCAAGAGAGGGTTTATTGTAGGGGATGTTACATTTATAGGGTTTAGGAGGATTCACAGAGTAACCAATTAGAAGTCTCAAGGTGCTTACAGGAACACCCAATCACAGGAAGGGGTTAACAAGGACCAATGAAAAACACCTCAGGACACCTTCCCAGGACATTCCTGAGATAACACTACCTTGGGGGGTGTTGGGAAGAAGAAGCATGTGTTTGCAAAGAGACCACAAAAAGCCATTTTAAGACATGTTTAAACAACAGTTTTCCCATATAATGCAGGTTTAGTGCCACAATCTGATGCGATATTTTACTTACTATTCCTTGCCTTGGTATCTCATCCAGTTATTTTACATGGTGCTGCTTAACCAGTCCTTCTCTAGCCGGAAAAACAATTTAGGGTTACTGGGTCTTCGTTCTGGTATCTTTCTATGCTTTCTCTTTCGGTGTGGAGCTTCAGCTGCACACACAGCTGTGGGAAGAAACAGGAGGGGGACTGTCATTGAAAGCAGATTATGGTTTACTTCACGTGTGTCCTGAATCTTTTGTCAGGACAGAGAAAACGGTAGTGCTAATGGATGAGGGGGCTGCAGAGACCTTAATGAAATGCTAGTGATCAAGTGGTTTTATCACATAACTTTGTGCAGACTGATTTAGAAGCCTGTTTCCCTTGCGTTAAAGTCTACATTAAATGGCAATGTACTGAGGTCAATAATACGGGAATCTTCACCTAGCTTGCCATTTGAGATCCTGAACAAACCAAGAGGGAAGGAATTGTAGAGGAAGAACCCCTCTCTCTGAAATAAGCATCCTCCGAGATGTTTTGGTGGCCTTTGTGATATGCTGCTTAAGGATACCATGTGGTACTCAGTATTTTATTTGTATGCATAGCACAGTTGTGAGTAATAGGGGCCAATGAACAGAATTTCTTTCTCAAGTCATGGCCATGCAAAGTTCTGTTCACAGTTGTACGTTTCTGGTTGATCTTGATTTTTAGTTTTTTACAGTACATTTCCTTTTTTCCTAATAACTTCTGTCTGGTGTTGAACTCTGGCTCATAACTGAGGGTTAGATGCACAGTTTGTTCTCAGCTTCAAGTGTCCGTTGCATTGGTGGCATGCCAAAACAGTGGCCAGATACACAATTTGCCAGGTAATAGTTAAAGCACTTGCTAAAACTATGGAAAAATTTGGCCTACACTTGGCAAAAACCTGGAGATATAACACAGTTGGTCTCCTTGTATCATATTAACTCAGGGCCCTTGTTCTTGTAGTTTAAATATAATTCCTTCTGGCTTATAGATTCCATGCAGTATCCACAAAGAGTACTGCATGTGGAACCTCAATAACTGACTTCTTTTGCTGTTGACAGAATTTAGGCTACATATAGTGTACAGAAAGAAACATTATTTGTGTGGATATGATTTAATAACATTCAGCAAGGTTTAGATTAAACCCAAGAGGCTTTTTTGTGTACTAGGCATAATGTAACTACAGCAGGAGTAATTTCAGTAAAACCATGTGAAAACAATTATTTTTATAACTCTGCTTCGTCCCGTAGGAAAAAAGAAATCAATTATGCAGTTCCCATCTGAGTGATTTTGTTTTTTATTTATTTTATTTTGTCAACAGTTGGATATGTATCTACGAACAAAAGATATAGGTTTTGTTCCATAATTCTAAATACTATGTATTTAATTTCTTTCTACCTAATTAAAATTCTAAAACGAAATTTTGCCGTAGAAAGTAGATGCACATCCAGCACAATAGCTGATGGCACTAAGTTTAGGATATTTTCCCCCAGATTTACAGGTTGATCTCTTCAAGCTGGGTCATAATATGCCTGAACCCGCTGACCTATAGTCATAATACATACACAGAAGGCAAGTGCTCTTTCCCTGTAATGTACAATCAAAAGTCAGAGGGAAAATGGTGTATTTTATAGAAGAGCATTAATTCTAGCTGGGCACTTTGTCAGTAGCTTGACTGCTTTCTGGGAACTCTTAGAAATGGTTCCCTACACAAATTGGTCTCTGAACAGGTATGTGTTCTTAAATATTTCTCCACCAACCCTCAGATGTCCAAGAGTTTTACTAATTTAGTTGTGATTACTTACATAAGTATGGTGTAGTTCATTGAGATTCCACTCCTGCCTTCAGACAAAGATCCATAGCTCTTTTATCAAAGTGCTGTTCTTATAATGGCAGTTTCACAGAAAAGAACAAAATTAAGAAAGGCATAAATCTATTTGACCCACTGACACATAGTCACACTCATAGAGACTATTACAAGAGACATAATAACTATGTTATTACCAGTGGGAGTAGAGCTCTTGTGGCAGATAGGATCCTATTGTAATCCTTCATTAATTTTTTATATGTATCCAAATCATTTTCAGCAAGTGTTCTGATAAGTTAAAGTAGGAAGCAATTAAACAACTTCTCTATCCCCTTTCAGCTTACACTGCAGTATTTTATTTTTCAAGAGGTACTTTACTATAGAGAAATATGGTTGACTCACTGCCTCACTAATTGACTGACTCTTATGTTTTTTACTGGGATTAACCAAATGCTGTTTCCCACATTCTGTATTCATCTGGTAACAGGATGGTAGAAGATCTAAGAAAAATAGTTTAAACCAAGCAAAACAAACAAAAAAAAACAACCCCAAAAAACCCAGTTCTAACAGCAGTAATCTCTGTAGATTTCTTTGTAAATATATATATATGACTTTGTTTAAAATATCACAGTAATGGAAAGTCTTCTGATTCTGCCACTAAGAATAAGACTTTGGAATAAGGCTTTGTAGAGGAGTCAGTAAATTACAATGAACTTACACTGCTCCTATTAATAGGTCTAGTTGCAGTTCTGTGATACGGTCTCCTGAGCTGTGACCTCGCTGCTTCACAATACCTTTCCCTGCTGAAGAAGTAAAATAACCTGGCTGGTCTCATTTGAACTGGACTCACTAAGGTACTCTGTTCTTGAGGATAATAAAGATGTGGCTTTTCAGTGAGTGAGCAATAAATTCCAGAGTGGAAAATCTGCTGGAGGTGCTTTGGTTCTGTTTAAGTGCTGAATTACAGAAAGTTGCAAGAAAACTTCAGTAGAGGAATCTCTGAGTAGTAATTTGGCTTTAAACATCAAATTCATCAAGCTTTCTAACCCCTAAATAACATTCCTTTCAAAATCAGGACCTTACTAAATTCACAGAAGTAAATTTAGGAGCTAAGCTGTAATTGCATCTGAGCAGCCCAGGGCCAGAAAAAGATTTTTAAGAAGTGCTTTGTATGAGAAGCCTATTAAAGGAGAGCCTAAGCAGTTTATCTGATTGTGACAAATGCAGAATAAACAAGCAGAGGTGGTGTTGAAAGTGCCACTGTACCTGAATCTGAGGAGAAAAAGAACTTTATACGGATTCATGTGCAACTAATTCTGTATGCATGCTTTGTTATTCACAGCTTTCTGGAAAATGTAAGGAATTTGAAATAGACTTGATGCAATTTTCATGCTGCTAACATATGATACCTTTTTAGACAGCAGATAGGGGAAAGTTGCAAGGTACTTTTCAGTTTCTGAATGTCATGACTTCTGTAGGCAATCAGGAGCTGATTTCTTATTCCCGTGAGCACCTGTGCACAGATGAAGGGTCAGTATTTTATAGCCAAGGCAGTAAACATCTGGATTAGGAATTACTGTAGAGATACAGATAAATCATACGCTAAGGAAATGGAACAAAGAAGTGTTTGAATGTGGGATTCTTGAAGTCAGGTATTGCTGAGTAAGGGTGCACTGTTGAAAAGGGTGTAAGGATGAGTGCTTGGTGAGTACAGATGAAGGGGGGGAAAAATATATATGATTTGTGTGTATGTCAGTGGTATCTCTAGCTGCTGCCAGCAATATATATACTGAGCTCCACCATCCCTTTCCACAGCATCAACCATGGCTGGCTGTTGCCAGAACTCGAGAAATGCAGGTTTGAGAACCCCTGAGGTTTGGGATCCTCTCAATCAATATCTAAATACATCTCTGTGTGCTTTCCATTTGAAAACAAACAAACAATTGGGATGATCAAATCTTTTTTTAATTGTTTCTTTATAAAGAGTGGCTAAGTTACGCTCTTCCGTGAATACAGCAGATATTTTTCTTGGTGCAGTTTCTAGGCATCCCAGTGCCTTCTCAGGTTCATGCTTTTCAATGTCTTCTCCCCTGTTAGAGCTTTCTCCTTGAGTTCCCATTTTTTCTCTTACGTTTTCAGTTTGAGGTGCCCACTCCTGTATGTGGAGTTAGTCCCTTGAGAAGTGGTACTTTTCTCCCCCAGTTAGTTCTTGCTCTGTTATTGCCATGTAGCTCTATCTTTAATAGTAGCATCTATTATTTTCTTTATCTCACTCCATAAAGAAGCTTAATTGTTTTGTTTCAGGCTTTTTATTTAGCCTAACTGAAGATCATACTAAGTACACTGCAACTTCAAGGTCTGGGATTGCCTATAGATCAAAGACACTTATGATGCCAGCCACTAACGCTTTCCAGAAGAGGTTGTTGAGCTAGCTGTGTATTAACACTTCTTAGCAGGCAGATGTGAAGCACAGCAGCACAGAGAGATGCTTGGCAGAGCCCCACAGTGTGTGTGTGATTCCACTGCATCAGCCCGCCTGGCTTTCCGTGGGTAATAAAGCCCAAAGCAACCATTGTCTTTGTGTGTTTGCATTTTGCATTGCTCCTACAGCTACACAAGGGTAACTATTAACTTCTTTCAGATAAACTGTTAAAATTACAACAGAAACAACTTTCTGGACTTCTTATAACTGGAAATAAATTATATTAAAGATAAATTATATTGGAGGAGTATTGTCCATGAGAAGGTATTTCTTATGCATCAATGATTCCTGTGATTCTTTTCACAATATCTGAGATCTAGGAACACTGATATAGGTAACTTATAATTTGGACAAAAATAGCAAGGAGATGTTCTATCAGGAAAATTAAAAATGTAGTACCTGGTAACTCAAAATTTTTTTGCTGGGGCTAAAAAAAAAAAAAAAGAAAAGAAAACTCTTCCATGATTAAAGCATGGGTTGTGTAGCTGTAACTTTGGTGGAGTTATCTAGAAATTGTTTGGTGTTCTAAAGCAACTAACCAAACAA
Organism: Corapipo altera; assembly: GCF_003945725.1. Classification (NCBI taxonomy): domain Eukaryota; kingdom Metazoa; phylum Chordata; class Aves; order Passeriformes; family Pipridae; genus Corapipo; species Corapipo altera. The sequence continues at coordinate 194,677 of NW_020884905.1, forward strand.
AAAAACAAACAAAGAACTCCAACTGCAACTAAAGAGGAAAAAGAAACCCTGGCATTGAAAAACACACTGAGCAGCAGTGTTAAAAAAGGCTGGTTGAAAAGGATGAGGCACAACCTTAGTCTGTAAACTTGTAACTCAGTTTAGAGGTTTCAGTAAAACTATTTGTGAAAAATGGTAATTCTTTTTCTAGAAATAAATTGATTTTTAATCTGACAAGAACTTTTTATATGTGATAGTGATTTAAAATGGATGATAATAACAGGAATAAGGAAAAAAAGCTTGTAAATAGCTCAAATAAAAGTGTATCAAAAAGCCTCATTCAATTTTTTTATTAGATACTGCCAGGTACCTGAAAAGCATTAATGTGGCAAATAATTTTTTTTTACCTGGATATATTAAAAGGCTTTAAATTGGAAAAATAAAACCTTTAAGGACTTAAACAGAACAGAATGTGGAATATACAAAGCCTATCTAGGAAATAATCACCAAAACTATAAACCATCAAAGGAGTATCCTAATTATGTGGGTAGAAGTAAATAATCTGGACAACATAGCACAGAAAAATAGATAAGTAATACTAACTCTAATTATACAGGAATAAAAACTGTATCCCAATACAAATTACAATGTGTATTGAGTATCTCCTGAACTTTTACAGTGATGTCAACCTTTTTGATTACTGTTGTAAGTAATTTGGGGAAGGATATGAGGATAATAACTGTGGTTCTCTTCTATTAACAGCCAGCAATGGGCAAACTACAGAACTAAAAACAATACCTAGAATTTCAGCTGAGAAATGCCTTACTTAAGAAAATTCATGTTAGTGTACATATTTTTATCTTGGTTTTTTTGACTTGTGCATCAGAAGAATCATTCAGTGAAATATCCTCTCATTCTGGTTAGATGTGTCTGTCCTCTGGGTTTTTTTTGTTTGATTGGCCACATCTGAGTTGTAGAATGAGAAACCTGCTGTCATTTGATGACAGTAAGTGCAGTCTTATGTTTCAATCAAGGTTTGTGCAAATATTTTAAATGGGACTCCAATAAAGATAAAGAGCATAATGATAAACCAACCCCTTCATGTCATGAAAAGGTACCTTTTATGTACTTTAGAAACCTGCTAGCTTGTAATTAACACATACATTTCAGAGATGGAGAGGTAACTAATCTAAATTTTGCTTATAATAACTTTCTTCACCAGCACATTGTCTTGTACCTAGATATGCAGTATGTATACGTATTTATCTCCATGTAGGGGCTTAGCTCAGAGATGGACACTGCAGCACTGATATCAGAAATGATACTTTAAAAGTTGTTTTTGCTAGTCAGTGCAGTATAAATGGCTTAGCTTATTCAAAACAAATCATTAAAAGCTTTCTGGTTTGCATGGAGGGGTTATTTTTGTTCTCTTCCTTCCTTTCTACCATCTGTCTATAAACCTATTGATTGCCCCAGTATTCTCTGGTTTTGCTGCTGATGCAGTGTATCAGTTTCCTTTTTATTACAGGAACACTTTTCCCCCTGATCTTTGGAGGACATTTATGTAAATTGAAACAAAGATTAGTCATAATGTTGATGGAAGTAAGGGAATAAAACTGCATTGATCTAACATTGACTACAATTAGGAGGAATAAATCACACCACAGAAAAAAGGAGAGGTCAATAGTTTTGAAACATTTTGACACATTAAAGTCTGGTTATTTTTTTCCTATGTTGTTATTATGCTTACCAGAAATTATCTTGACAGGATTAAAAGAATATTGTCAAAGGCCTGTTGAATATTTTTGGAGAGATACTTTGAATACTCTGCTTTGCAGATTCAGGTAGCCTTCTGGATAGGCAGTTCCTACCAGACCACTTAAAAAAAGAAATGTTGGATCAGGCTCTGCATAACTTAAATAGCCTTACAATTCTATAAACATGGAATTAAAGCAACTAGTTCTTGTGAGGCTTGTTTCTTGATTCCTTTTAAAGTTACCTAGCAAGCTCTGTTCATTGAAGAACAAGGCAAGTATGGTTTGATCCTAAAAAGTCAAGGTTCAAATTAGAATAAAGGTAATAAATCATGTCTCTGAACAGAAAAACTGTGTTCAATGTAGTCATCCTTACGAACACTACGCAGAAATTAAACTGTGTAACTCTAGAAAATCAGTCTGTAAATATTTCTGGTGTTTTTTGAAAGTACCCTTGCTTAGGTGGAAGATATTTTTCTGAAATGTTTTTTAGATTATTTTTTTCCATATGCCAAATTTACATAAAGAGCCTGTTCTCATATGATTGATCCAGTTATTTGAGGGGTAAAAGCCCAGAACATAACTTTGAAGGACTGCCAATAAATTATAAGTGCAGACCATCCTCTACTGTATTTTCAAATCACTCTTGTCTTAGCACTTTAAAAGTTGATTCTTCTTATTGTAATCATTACCCTTTTCTCTTTCTAGTATTCTGATGGAAGTCAGGCAAAACTGCTTTTTCTAACAAAGGATATTTTCAGGGCTTAAGGTCTGCTGATTCAGTCTACTGTGCTACATTTTGTGGCAAACTTTCTTCTAAGGCATGGTGTTATGGAGGTCAGTGCTCCAGTGGTGGAGCAAGAAAGCTTAACTGGGTTAGAAAAGGTACAGGATGGGTAGCTCCAACTCAATAGTGCCTAAATTTCTTATTTTAAGTTATTTTAGATTAGGGTCATCTTGTTTATCTTGTAACAATTCTCTTAGTATCTGCTACTCGATTGCTTCTGACTCAGTACTGAAACAGAGCCATCTGGTGCTGTATAGTCATGAGCACCTCTGTTCAGTATTTTCATTCAAGATCTATGATTTACTACTTTTTAAGGTCATATAACTACAACTGGAAAGGAAGTCTTTGACAGTCACCAGAACTAATAAAGCTCTTGCAGAACTCAAAATTCTCAGAATTGTGGATTTGTTAAAATCAAGTACATGCTAAAGGAATTATATATTCTGATAGGGATAAAGTTCTAAATCCTCAATCTCTGCAGAAAAGCTGATGCATAAATATGAGCCTGGGTCTTACATACCCTTGAAGGGTGTCTCAGGGGCTTTCCTTCTTTCATGCGTGAACTCTACTTGAAATGGTCCTAGTTCATCCTGGTGAGGTATGAGAACTCTGTGAGATGCAAGAGAGTTTCACATCCAGATTTTTCTTTATTATAGTCATAAGATCCTTGCTGTTTTGTTAATATCTTGCTTAACAGTCTGCCTTTGCTGAACTATGAGGAAGACAAAGCTTGCATTTTACCTTCCTCATTTAATATGGTTGGATTCACCAAACAAGAATGTGGCCATTAATCTTGAGAGAATATATATTCATGGACTGTGATGAAGAGATCTGTCTGAAAAATGTTAATTAGTTCTTCTCAAAATGGAAATGAAGAACTTTGACAAAAATTTCTATATATTGCATAGAAATATATATATATTCTTAATTTCTATATATTTGGAGGACCCAACAGCTTAATCTAAAATACGATTTTCTATATTTTTGAAATATGGAATTGAATCATTCAGTCCCATAAGATGTTTCTTAGCTAGGAGTTGAATTAGGTGACTGGAATTACCTTTCAGACAGGGAGTTTCCAGGAGAACCTCAGGAAGTTTAAAATGCTCAAAAAATATTGTAGACCTGCACATTTGGGGGCCTGCGCCCTGGTTGGTGTACATGCTCTGAATCACCCCTTGCTATAGGGACATGTTAGGTCTCAGAGCATACCTGGGGGTGTTACTTCTAGTCCTACATGTAGAGTTTGCATCATAACTTTAAAAACAAACAAACAAACAAACAAACCAACCAAAACCAAAAACCAGAAATTAAGAAAAAAAAAAGGGAAAAAAAAAGGAAAAAAACCCCAAACCAAACAAACAGAAAAAAACACACTGAAAAAAACCCCATTACTCTTTGAATTCATTAATGAAAGAAATTATTTTTTTAAATCACTTAAGGCCAACTCTGCATTCTTCTTTCTAGAACTTTTTTCCTTCTGAACAAGCATAGCTAAAGAGGGCTGTTTCAGAGAGATATTTTTAAAATTGCAGTTCTCTTGTAAGGAGTGTTAATGTGCAAGTAGCTTTTGGAGAAACTTCTTTTTTTTTTCATTATTTTTTCTCTTTTTTTTTTTTTAATTTATTTTAAGCTCAGGAAATCAGAGGCTTTTGAAAGACAGCTGTTTCGAATATTCTGTAGTCTAATCTTGTTAGGGGGGTTTTTTTGTCTGTCCTAAGAGCAATCTCATTTTTAGAGATATCAAAATCCTCTTCCAGCCAGCTGGTGCAAGAACAAATATTCTGTGAAAAACCTGGGCACCTTGCAGTGGTTCTCTTAACAGATGCTTTGTGTTCACATTGGGAGGGTGGGAACATCAGCTTTGACGTTCTTACCTGACTTGTCCTTGATAATGAGTTCTCCTCAGAAGAAAGGAAAACTTTGTTCCCCAGCTAAGGAAAATAATAAGGCAGCTTTATTTTGTCAACTGAATACCTCTAGGTTCTGTTACTTAAACCTCTGGAAAGGAGAAAACAGTGACTGCTGTTACCTTCCAGTGCAGGACTGTAAGGAGGGTTTGTCGAGGGGCTTTTAGATCCAACTCTCACTCCCTGATTGTGTAAATGAGAAGTACTGGGAGCCAGAGAGAGCTCTGTGGTTTGCCTTCTGAGGGCATGTGGGGAGAGGAACCCTGAATGTTATCTCATTCTTCTCTTCCAAAAAAAAGTTTATAAGTTAGTAAGTTATAGATAATTAGGCAAAGCTACCTGCTATAGCATTGCTAAGAATCTACCTGAAACATAACAATACGGGTACATGTAAAAATGTAATGTATTCCATTTCTTTTTCAAATGAGGATATGAACGACCTTGATTTTGCTTTATATACTTAATTTTAAATGTGCATTTTTCTTTGTTTGTTTTGTAACATACCATGAGAAACTGATATTTGCAACCATGAATTTTTCATAATAATCCATGTTAATTTCTCCAAATTGTCTGAGATCAGTAAGTAGAAGATATTAGAGAGGCTATATCTAAGATCTTCACTGACCATAATAAGACTTTTAAAAATGTAGGAAACCAGATCAATTCAGTCATTTAATTAATTTTTTTCTCTAATACTATTTAACAAATTATAAAATGTTGATCAGTAAAGATCATTTCAATGACTGTGGTGACCTGAATCACACTATCTCTAATTTGAGTAACTAATCATATTCCATAACCAGTTAAAAGCCAAGGATTTGTTACAGGGAGAAGCAGGAAATAAAAAATGCTAGTAAATAACATTGTAAACAGGTTTACATGATCACACTTCAGTGGTTTTGATTTGGTAAATAGCACAATGATATCAAATTGAACTACTTACTCATTAAACAAAGAGATGTGACCTCTTCAAGGTAACTCCAATTAAAATCCAGTGTCTGTGCACTGCAATTTATTGCATCCATTGCAAGCCTCTTCCTTTCAAAACTAATTATAGTGATACAAAGAGAATGTGTTTTGATTTTGGGGATGTCATATTCATAAATTTGTGGTGCCTAATGCCTGTTCCATCCTCATGTCTTGCCTAATTTATCCTCAAAAAGTGTGTTTGCTCTGTGGCTTGCTCCCAGCCCTTCTCAGTGACTTCACCCTCTCTTACCTACTGCATGCCTTAGTTATGCTCATCTCAGAACCTTCTCTTCAGATATGTTTGGTTTTTTTCAGGGGGTTGTTTGTGGGTTGGTTTGTTTTGTGTGCGAGTTTTAGAAGGTTTTGTTTTGTTTTGTTTTTTGTAATGTGGCTATATTAGTAAAATATTTTTTGGGTTACTGTAAAAAATTTGAGGTCACGTGGTCTTGTTAATGACATAATAGCAGCTGATCTTGTTCATCATGTGTTTGCTTTGAAGTTTGCAAACTGGATAAAAAAAGACATTTTAGCATCAAATGACCCTACTGACTGTTATTGCAGTAATGGTGTGTTTTCAGAAATATTGATACACTAATATTTGGCAAACCTATTCAGTATGAGACACAATAATATTTAAATGCTTTAAGGGAAAATTTTAACAGTAAAATGAAAAATAATATATATGGTGTGGTGTGCATGGCCAGTAAGTGCAGTTTGCAAGTGCATGTGCAAGGTTTAAGAATAAACCAGCATATTTTAGGATTAGTTTCAAGAAAAAAAAAGCAGTTCCCCTGAAAAGAAATCTGTGATATCTGTTGTTCATTTTGCTTTGATGAAGCCAAATGGATTGTGATTGTAACAATCAACTGTTAAGATCTGTTTCTTTAAAGTAACTTCTAGAATTTACTTACAAATTACAGGCTTATTTAATTATTAATAGTAATTTAAGTAAGTTAGTATTTCTTCACAGATCTGAGATATTTAAGCCCAGGTTCACTTCTGTCTAAGCATAATTGAAGGTAAGTTTTGCAACTGCTTGGCATATACCTGTTTCAGCAAAACCAGGAACAGAAAACACTAGTATATGTAATGGCTCCCTACCCCAAAAACCCCAGAAAGTCATTTTGATATCTAAATCCACACTTTCAGATGCATCTAGTGACCACTTTTAGTTGTACCTGAAGATCAGTTACAGTAGTGACACAGTTTGGTTCTAAGCATTGCAATCTCTGCCATAACTAAGGGGGTTCACTTCACATGCTTTGTGAGCAAATTAATTTTCTGTTTCTCTTTCTTTGTAACAACTGGTTTAAAATTCTTTTTTCATATTTCCATTATTCTTTTCTTGTTTCTTAAAAAGATAAGCAATTAATATTTTCTGGAAATCCAGCTCTAACAGGTTTCAGTGTCAGCAAACATGTCCTGATGGTAAGCAGTAAGATTTGGCTTAGAATTGAATTTCCAGACCTTACTTCTGTAGTTTTTCTGTAAGCAAGTCACAAAGTATGAAATTATAAGGTAGTATCAAATAATTTCTGTTGCAGTTGTTTTATTGACACAATTCCATTTTCTTACTTTCCCTCATCCCATTTTTAATGTATTAGCTCAAAATCATGTTTTTCTATCACACAATACTGGAATATAATTACTATTTCAAGTGTAGTCCTGTTTTACATGCTGGCTTCTCTATTTTTGTTTTGTTTTTTTTTTTAATAAGTGAACACTATTGTGTTTTTGAGATAGATTAAAATGAAAGATTTTCTGCTTTTTGGGTTTTCATTGTCATAGAGCAAGACTCCTTCCCACTACTTAATCACAAGGAGAGACTGTTTATTTAGACTTGGATATAAATCCATAGTGAGTTCTCATAATAATATAAGGATAGTTGTTTAATAGTTCCAGCACAAGGTACCTTCTGATCCAAGTGAAAACATTCTCCAAATATTTTTAAGAATCTTGCTATAGCACTGGAAGGATCTCCTGGTTACTTGATTGAATTTTGCTGTTGTAAATAACTGCACCGTATTATCCATTTTATAAACTATTATGTAGATGTCTTCAGTTTTGGAGCCAAACCTTGGTTCACTTCAGTTGCAAATCATTCCTCCTGTAAAGTGGCTTCACTCCATTCCAGTTTTCCTCTCCTCTCCTTTTAGGACAAGAAAGACTGGTCACTGACTCTAATCCTTTTGTTTGTGGTGAAGTATCATCCTGAGTGGATGAGAGCTTTGTCTTTTGCTGAAATAGCCTAGAATGTCAAATGTTGTCATTGATACATAGAGGGAATGAGGATAAAAGGAAAGGATTATGATAAGATTGTAAAAAACTATATAAATTTATTCCAAACCTCAATGAATAAAGCAAGTATGAAAGATAACTGTGAGAACACTAAATATACTGGGTACTATAAAACACCTTAAAGATCCTGTCTAACACAATTCAAATTTCTATATAAAGTTACCTGTTGAGAGAGAAATGACAGAGGATGTTGTATTTTTGAGAAGAATGAAGAACACAGAAGTGTCATTTGTGTTTCTTCAAATTTAACCATACTTCTGAAAGGAGGAAGTATAAAATATCAGCAGTCAAATGAACATTGAATTTTGCTAGCATGGTAGATTTGATGTTTTCCGTTACTTGTTTGACTGGAAAATATCTTGTCTTCTATTTCTTTTCTAACCTGTTGGTTTCTTGCTGTCAAGAAGTACTGTATTTCTGATATTTCAGCATCAATCTCATACTATCACAAAACTGGTGCCGTTGGCTGTCAGGCCTGCACAGACTCAATTGGCAGACTTATCTGTCTTCAGCAGGATTAAACAGAAATACGTCTCATTCACGTAATGCTCCAGCCTTAGGCTGCTCCAGCCCCAGGAAACTTGAGTACATTAGCTTCAAAGAAACTGTCTGCAACCTCTTCTGACAGCATATTTTACAAAGTACCCTCTAATCTATTCCTCAAGCTGTTTTCCCTGTCTCTTTAATATTTACTCTTTGTATTGTATAAGTACTTTACCACTTTTCTTGTCTCTGGCAGTTTTGTAATAGAAAGTGTTAGATCATTCTTTTTATAAGTTTACCTTAGTTATGTGCTAGTAAATTTCAAGATATTTTAAACTGGTGCATTACAAAATGGTCCTATACTTGTAGCAGAAGATATATAAGATATACACTGGCATGACAGGATAGTGCTTATTAAAGACCTTCCCCAAATTGCCACTGTATCCTGACATGAACAGTTTTCTTTAAAACAGTTAGTATGCTACATGGCTTTATTTGGTGCAGAAAATAAGAAATAATGTGACTATCACCTGTGAATCTCTTGTCTTTGGCTTACTTAGGCACCATTTCTGTTATTGCAACCTTATATTAAAAGAGTAAAACATAACTTCAAAACATAGTTAACTTCATAAGTCTGTGTACATGCAGTCATTCTCATGTTATGTATATACGCACACACTTACAACTGCATATATATATCCTCAAATGAACGTTTTATTTTCTAGTAAATAGCATCTCACAGAGCAGTTCTAGTTTGCATGTAAAATATTAGGCATTAAATTGTGTTTATTCTCTTTGGGTTAAGCTATGTCATTCTTCAAATGGGTTGGTGCTACGTATTATAGCATTTAGTGCCTTTATAAGCTACTTTTTATTAGGAATTGCATTGCTTATAAACTGCATTTTCTTAATAGTAACATAGTCTGCCTTGTATTTTATGTCACTTCAATTTATATGTACCTCAACAACAGCATATCCCACCTGAGCCATGATAGCTAAATAAAACTGCAGAACTTGAAGTTAATAATATTGCCCAAAAAAGTTGGTATCTAGGTAGTGACAGGGTTTCTTACTGTTTTGATGCACCAGTGAAATGAGATCTGCACCTTACTATGAGAACATTACAGGTTTTCTTGCTCTGACTACATGGGACAGGCAGGGGTACAGGAAATATGACTGAATGCATCATGAGACCACGGTGCCTTCAAATTCCCAATTCTAACTGCAGCTGTTCCTACAGTGTAAAAATGGTTGTACAGACAAACATGAATGGCTGCAATGTCCTGTCCTTTTCTGCTGTGAATGCTTTAATAGAGGAAAGAGGAAGCAAGTTCTGTCAGGAATGCATCCATAAACTTTTCTATGCAAAAAAAGCCTATATTTTTCTGATGTAAGCTTTGCAATTCACTCCTGCTCATTCAGGCTTTGCTCAGGATTTGCAGCCAAAGATTTTTGGCTGATATGCAGCAGCTAAGGACAGACTATGACTTTCTGAACAATTGCAAGACTTAACAGGCTTTAGTCATGCCAAGCTTGATTTGAGGGCATGAAGCTTGTTGCTCCTCTGTTGTCACTACTAAATAGCAAGTCAAAAGGAGGATGTAGCTGCCAGGGTTTAGTGCAGAGAGAATACAGAAATGGCACTGGTGCTGAGAGGTGTTACTAAGTTAAAATCTGTGGTGTTCAGAGAGGTAATGAGTCAAATTGTGGTATGGGGAGAAGACTAGAAGCCTGCCAAGACAAAAGGAACAAATGATGGGAGGGATGGGAAGGAAAGTAAGTCAATTTTAGCTTTTAGAATACTAATTCACAACCAGTATAGGTCAAAGTTTTATCAACACTAGAAGAGACTGTTTTGGCCTGAAGTTGTTTTAGGAGCCCTAGCTGTAGTGTTGGAAGAACTATTTATATGGAGAATTTATCACCACAAAGGGAGCTTAGATACTGTATGTCTATAAGGTATTTTATATGAAGATGTGGGTATCCTTGGGTATTTCACAGTATGTGAACTGGATGCTTAATTACTTATTCTACAGAATGTCATTAATCAAGGGGTGTGGTTTTAATGAAGTTCTCTCATATGCAGTAATTAAGCCAGTTTTCCTACTGATATCTGTCCTTTATTCTTTAACTTCTGTGAATAATCTTGTTTTCTGCAGTGCTGGTCTGGAGCTATCTGTGTGCTGAATGGCTTGCCATTTCCCGGGTGTAGATTAGTCAGCCAGTAGCTGCAAGCCGGAGATGAGTCTACCTGCTTTCCCATCTGTGGGAACACTAATTAGAGTTTTCTTTCTCTTTCAGGCATCATTTTTTTTTCTGAAACTTGTAGGAACTTAATTATCTCTGAGAATATTTCTGTCCCCTACCCTGTGTTAGCTGGATAAAATTAAACAGCAGAGCTTCTCAGTTATTAGGATAAAACCAGTGAAACAGACAGTGCAGTCACATAAGTTTCATTGCCTTAGGAATCCGGACTAAAAAGTTTATTTCTGTTATGGCAGCACTTCACTGATAGACCCACACTAGTCCTAAGACATACATTCTGGTCATGGGCAATTCTTTCCTTCTGTCAAGTATGCATTTTCATAATACAATGGGACAAAGATCACATTATTTCCATAATCAACAGCAGAGATATAACTGCGTACACTGGCAAGATGCTGCCCAAATATTCATTCTTCCTGACTTCATTGGGTTATTTTTAAAATATCCTTTCAGTTAAAGTTACATAAAGAAGATGGTTTTGAATGGCTTCTTCTTTCACTTAACCTTCATAAAGATACTCAGCAATGAGGTTTGCCTAAATGTCTGTTCTGTGCTGTTCTGAAAAGAAGCTGTTACAATGTTAACTAGACCTTCATTTGTCCTTTGTCGTATGTTAACATCAGTAATGTTCTGATTTTGTGACTACAGTATAGTTCTCTAGGGAGTAATTTGCCCCAGTTAGACCATCTGAAAACAGTTACTTCATGTTCATTATCCCTCAGTAATTCAGCTATTTCTTCAGTAATTAATGCTATTTTAATTAAAATTTTAGATATATCTCCCTGTATGTACCTGGGTATAACCTAGAGGTATCCCCAAATTTATATGTTCTCTCTTTGTTATTTCAACTTTCTCCACAAACGTCCCTGATTATTAAAACAGTGAAATAGTGAAACTGAAGCTGTACAACTGAAAGGTTCCTTACTGTGTATTCCACAGGCTAGAGCGTGTGGCTAGGACCACTCAGGATCAGGCCACATACTTATTTCTCCAAATAAACCTCTAAACTGTAGTTAATATCAAATTCTGTACATCTGCTGATTTGCTGGGTTTTGGCTGTTTGGTTTTTTGTTGTTGTTTTGGTTTGTTGTTTGGTTTGTGGGGTTTTTTATTATCCTGGCAGCACTTTGTATTATAAAAGTTTGTACAAACACCCAAGAAAACCTGACAGCAAGAAGCATGCAGTATAATAAAATAAAATGTTTTTCTCAGCATGAAGTTGAAGCCACTCTTAAGATTGCAGCTAAACAAGCACTTAAAGAAGTGTTTCAATATTTGAATTAAGTATACTGCTATTGCTATGGCTAGGTCTTTGCTTTGCATGTCTAAATGGATTAGAACAGAGTTTGGTTTTGTTTCTGCCTTTAATACTTACAGAAGTGTATTATTTATGACAGCTTCAACATTCTGCTATATGAAATTCACTTAATTTGAAATATCTGTAAATTACCATTGAGGTAAGAGTTTTCTTCCCTACATAAACACATGTTCTACTCTTCTGAGGCTAAGTATAAGAAGGTAAAGCATGTCTTCTCAATAGTAGTGATGCTTCTGGTGCAAGAAAGATGTTGAGCATGTTTTCTTTCTTGTTTTCTTTATTCTGGCTAGGAAAGTGAGCTTAATAGCACACAAGAAAGAAAGCATTTGACATCCATTATAAAGTGTTGTCTATTGCTACTACGGTAGGACAATATCAGAAAGTACTTGGATTTTTGCTACATCATTAAGGTTCAGTAATTATGTTCTACAAACCATTTCTGTGTTTTAGAAGGAAATAGCAAAATTTTACATTAGGACAAAACTTTCAAAAGTTTTTTTCTTGGTTGTTTTAACCTTTCCTCCACCCTAAAAATATCTCTCTCAATATCAGCCTGGAATCTGAAATTCAAAATGGGTTCTCCCTGGCACATATTTCATCAACAATGAGCTTTCTGTAATTAGAACTTGGAAGGAAAAACATGAAGACACACAGCAGTTTTAAATACAGTGTCTGGGGAAAACAAAAACTAGCTAATGGTTGAAGGTTTGATCCAGCTGCCTTCTGGAGTCCAGAGAGCTATAGGATTTGCTGATGCTTCTGTATTTTGATGGTTTTGTCATTTAATTCCCTGTTCAAGATCATAAATACTTGTAACTGATAGAGACACTATTCTCTCTACCTCCACTCCTAAAGGAAAAACAACTCAATCCTGGGATGTGTTCTTTGCCCTCTACTTCTGGCTTGGCAGATGTAATAAGGTTCTCACCTCTTCTAACAGTCTAACACTCAAATTTGTGCTCAGAAAAGATAGACACTTTGCAGAGGAAGAGCAACCAAAGGCACAGGGCTGTGTCTTTCAACACACGAGGGAGCTTAGGGGGAGACTGAGCTACCTGTCCTTGCCTCTAAAGCACCATGTTATCAAGGTCTTTCTCTAGCAGCTGCTGCTCTGTCAAAAGCTCACCCAAGCACAGCTTGTCTGTATATGTCCTCCTTTCACCCCTTCCCCAAAATTAGGAACCCCTCCAGGTGCCTTGAGCTGCTACTGCTGCTGAGAGCATGGCTGGCTCAGGCTCTAGGCAGGGCAGCCCATGGGAGCAATGGGCTACCTGCTTTGCCCAGGCCTCACAAGGAGATTTTTGGTTAGGGCACCTGTGCCAGGCAATCGTGTGTCAGTCTGAATATTTTACAGTCCTCAATCTGGCGAAATAAAGAGTGGTTTTACTGTGCTGGCAAGAAAGAAAAACCTGCATTACCCTAGCTATGGCAGTTTTAACAATTACAGTCCAGAAATAAGATTTTTTGTTTGAGCCTGCCTGAACAGTGCAAGCCAGTTGAGGATTAGGACTGTCAAAATATAAGCATGTACTCTTAGTCAGTCATCTTGGTGAGAAACAAGTAGAAAGTGCAAGGCTGACCATTCTCTCTGCCAGGTTGTCCACTGAGCCTGCCTTGCCTGCACAGGATGCATTGCAAGCATGAACAGATATGAATGCAGTTTGCAACTTCTGATAGTCATACCCTGTCTGGTTGCACCCTGTCTCCTGTTTTAGACATAGTTCCCTGACCATTTCTTTTGAATGCAGTTTGTCTCCTGCTCCTGACTTGGTTTTATGCTATTGTTTCTCTAGATACTATATCACTTGTTCAGTCAGTGCTATGCTGTATTTTTTCTTATTCTTTCTCTTCCTCAGCCAAGAGAAGAAACAGCTGAGTGTTCAAGTGGAAGTCTGCAGTGGGAGATGACCTTAAGACTCATTGCTATAACAGTAGAACAGATTGTATTTGCTGTAGGCTACTGAAGTATGTGAACTGTAGGCAACGAACAGGCAGTGTCCCCACTCTGACTATTGTGAGCAGTGCAAGCTTGTGTTCTCATAGAAGAAATGAAAACATCAAGATAACCTGAAAAGATTTCTTTCAGAATTTCCCTCTTGCAAAATTTCAGAGTTGCCTTGCAGCTCACTGTTTATTGCTGCAAATGCCTTGCCTCGCCTCATATTTGTGAGGGATGCTTTGGGTTTTGTGTGAACAGCTAAACACCCCTGTAGCCAACTGTGCACTGCTAGAAAAAGAATCCTTTCAGCTCTTATAAGAAATCCTATCTTGAAACATCCCCCATTTTCTTATTACAAATAAGGTGGATTTTGAAACCCCTTCAAGATGCTTCCCAGATGAGGTAAATCCTGCACTTCCCGTCAGTTTGCCTCTTTGTACAGATTTCATTCTTCCATAGTTTTTACTTAGCTCTTTCTTCACTTATTTTGTGAGAGAATTGCGCTTTTCCAAGTGCTTGAACAGTGACTGCTTGGCTCTTTTCTTGAGGTCAGTGTAACGCTGAAGCTCTTGTTCGTGCAGTGGCAAAGTAGTCTGCATGTAACCAAGAATGAAGGAATGTGGGGAGAGTGATGGTGTTTTGATGTGCTTCTTGTTGACATCTAATTCCCTGGATACTCTTTGAAATAGTTACTTTTCTATAAAAGTGACACTGTTGCTTTCATTAACAGACTTCTTGATGTGTCTTGCTCAGAGGAACTTCTAGTAGCCATACATTATGTACACATGTGCATGCCTATGCATAGAAATATAGTTACTGAATTTATGGCACAAGCTATTACAGCCTTCCTTTTTAAACACTTGCAAACGAGACTATGAAAATTTAAAGGCAACTACAGTGAAGCCGTTGATTGACTAATACGGAATTACTCAATCTATGTCTAACCAGCTTGATCCATACTATTGAGACCAAGATGAAAGGTTAGTTTCTGCTCTTCTAGTAACTAGCCTAGCAAACACCTACTTTAAATTCTGTCATGCTGAATTACATGGCTCTTATCATTTTCAGATCTTTTTTGAAAGCAGCCCCAGGTTACATGCATATTGGATTACTGTGCATCAAAGAGATTAAAATAGGTGTGTTAAAAAGATAAGGACTTTTTTGTATTCTACTTGCAAAAAATTGCATTAAAAAGACCCTTTAGAGAAAACGAAAAAGGGCTCAGAGGAACCAAACTGGAAGAAGCAGCTCATAGAAAACTGCAGAATGGCTGACAGATTCCTGACAATATACACTGGTACTTTGTTTCTGGCTTTAATGTGTGTTTTATATCCTCATGAAGAAGCATAAAGTTGGGCATTAACACGTGAAAACAGAAACTACTTACACATTATTGACTCATTTTATAGTCTTTTGAAATTATGAAGAAAATCACAGTTACTTTCAGATGGTAATTTTCTCAGGTATTCCTCACTGGCAGACCTGATGTGAATTTATGGGTAACCAAAAATCTTTCTAAGTATCAACCTGTGAATTTATTTAGGGATTTTACAGGAAGAGTTGAGATTTTTTTTTTTTCCATCTTGAGGTCTGAAAGTTTGAAAGTTGCATTTGATCCTATTACCTATTTATTAGCAATAAAAAGTCCACAACATGAAATGGCGAAGAAATTATATTTTACTATTCATAAAACCATTTCAAAGGGCTACCTGTACAGGAAGGACCAAAACCAATTAAAATGTGAAAGAGTAGTAAGTTCTAGAGGGGAATTCTTTCTGAAAATTTCATATATATGTGTCTGCCTATTTCTTGTATTTGACTGAGGGAGAATCCAAGCTCCAAGAAAGGCTCTTGTACTTCACGTCAATAATCATGTTTTTTACAACTGACAGATATTTGATGTGAATTTGAGGAGCCTTGGAGGTACAATGATTGATGGAAAGGTATTGAGGGTATTGAATTACTCAACTTGGGTACTAGTATTGAGTTACTCAACTTGCAGGGTAAAAGCATGAAACAGTGTGAGCTGTGTCAAGTATAACCCAAAAGAGGTTATCTGCAATTCTTTATGTTCTCTAGACAATCTAAACAGGACTGATTTTGGAGGCTTTATGACTTGTACAATCTGACTTTACTGAGCTTTAGTTGATTAGTAGTTATTTTTAAATCACATAAACTTGCAGATGATTTGAATATTTTTATTTAGAACATTATAAGAATCAAATGTTAGCCTATTTTTCCAGTGTCATAAACTACTAAAACTAGGGAATCAATATTAGAAGGAAATAGATTATAACTAAGATAATAGAAGGGAAGGGGGTGCAGATGTGGGATAGAATTCATATATTATTTAAAACATTTTGGCAAAGAATATTCAGTTTTAATGCCAAAAGTGAAACAGTGGGAAGCATGTAGACTCTGGGTGGCCTGATCTCACTAGCCTCACCACCATGCATGGGGTGGGAGAGAAGGCACTGTCCTCATCTCTCCTAGTAAGGGTTGCAGGGAAAGGAAGAGTCCCCAGCCCAGTTCCTCTCAGTAAAACACATCTGGAGAGGGAGAAAAGTGTTCTCTGTTCGTGCATCAGTGTGGTCACAGAGAACAGGTTACACTCTCAGTGAGGAAGAAGGTGGTTTTGTACACAGCACCTGTTTACAGGACTCTACCCTGTTAGGCTGATGGCTTTCTGATAGTGTATGGCCTGATCCTTCCCACCCCTGCTGTGCTCTCTGCTTGCAACAGTGTGCTTTGCTGCATGGATGCAGCTGCTGTGTATTGTACTATGCTCCTTCTCATGTGTGGTTCTGAGTACATCCCCAAGCTATAGGCTCATCCATGTAATTAATATGTCATTCAGATTGCACTTCAAGGCCAAGCACAGCTTATCGTCTAGTAGTGATTAATTGCTAAGAATTCCCAGCACCAATCAGTCAATCCTCCCAAATCAACAAATTTAATGAAGACTAACAGTCAGCTTTTCTAATGTAGCATGTAATCTTAGTAATGGTCTGTGCTTCCTGCATGTATGACCCTGTGTTATAATACAGCAAAGGAAAAACATAACATTTGACTTTTCTTAAGCATACCATCATCTTGTGAGCCTATGGATAGTATCTCTGGACCCATCTCTCAGGGACTGTATTCACACTCCTTTGCTTCTCTAAAATGACTTCTGACAAATTTACCCTTCTTAGGGAAGCAGTCTGCCTACAGGTACAATTGGTGCTGGACTTTGTGCTATTCTGCAGCTTTGGATGAGGCCAAGACAGTGGAATTTACAGGGGAAGACCTCGATTTCCTGCCTGTTTTTCAGGCAATATTTGAATATGCTGTATGAATTATTTTGCACCCACAAGCCAATAGTTAACTCTAACACAGAAAATACTTCAATATCTTCGCATATAACAATTTCTTGTAACTTCAACACCTGCAGTGTTCATAAGATCATTATTTTAAAACTAGTATCTAGCATACCGATCTGGTTACTAGATATGATAAATTAACCTTTGCAGCAATATTTGGCATTAAATTTGGCTCCATACTCATAAAATAAAAACATGAAACTAATTCAAGCAGGAGAATGAAAAATTCTAAAATTCTCAAAAATATATTTTTCACACTGATGTTTCTGGAAAAAAAGTAATAGCCTGTGTAGGTGATTCTTCATGTAAGGAAGTCCATGAAAATGAAGGTGCTGAATCTGAGCTAAAAAAATATTGTTAGATTTCATATGAAAATAATACAGTAAGGAGTTTTTTCAAGTCTCCCTTACTGTTATTCTGGAATTAGTTACAAGTTACTATTGAACTATAGTTCAATAGGTTTCTTTAGTTCCTTATTTCTCGGTTGATTTATTAGTATTGAGGTAGGCAAGTTGACTATTTACTTTTATCTCATTATCTCTGAGCTTATAAAAAGTATTGTGTTCATTTCTTCTAAGTGATCTCTTAGAAATTTTGTATCTATATTTTGGACTTAGCCAGAGTGAGAAATGTATTATATAAATTTTAAATGCATTATTAGTTTTAAATAAGAAACTTCCTGCTAGATTCTTGAGAGATTTTGGGTGTGAACTAAGGTGACAAAGGACTTTAGGGTCATTAGCAAACAGACCTCACTTGAAGCTTTAGTAAGATTTGCCACCCAACTAAGGTAGCTTTCCCTTCTGTCACTTCTTGAAAGTTCATGTCACTTAAAGCTTTCAATCCTCTGCTTGGTGCTGCTCAGTCCTAGCCCAAATAATATGTCCACATGATTAATATGTATTGATTAAAGAATTATCATGTCATGTGAAGAATGAGCATCAGAAGAATTAATAAAAGCCAAATATCTTTTTTATGCTAATTATTTTCAAAATAAATGCGAAGGAAGAGAACCACAGAACGTATGTCAGCAGTTTGGTGTCCTCGGTGCACTGCATCAATAACTCTCGAAGATCATGTGGCTCTTTCATTTGTGGCTCTTTCATTTCATATTTCATTAGACTTTATAATTCTAATAGTCATTTCTTTGAAATAAATATACTGCTGCATTCAAGTATTGGACTTCTTCATTTGGAGTGTAATTCCAGCTTCTTCTAAAATGTCATGAAAATCCTATGGCAGCACAAGAACTATATTCATGCTTCAAGAGATAATTTCACACGTTGCTCTGGTTCTTCACAGCTACCAGCACCTAGCTGAACAAAAGGTGTCTGACTGTTCAAAGGGCTGAATCTTGCTAGCTTTCCTCATAAATGTCGCTTTTCTCCAATTTTCAGGATTTTAGTGCTAGTATTATGGGGGGAAAACTCTTGAATCACAAGTTTTGAAAATATTACATGGCTAAAAGCCCCTAGAGAGATGAAGGGAAGAGTGATGGTTCCTCTGCAATGTAAAGAAATGGCTCTTCTGATAGAGTGCTAGTCCATTGTGGGAAGAGCAAGACCAAGATGAATACTGCTGGGTGCAGGGACTGACCTCAAATCCTTAATTTACTCCTTCCCATAGCCAGGCACTGGGAATATGAATAACTATCCAGAAGGTTCACTCCTGTTATTAGTCTGACGAATCCCCTGCATTACAAATGAGGCTGACAGACTGAGAAGCCAAGTGCAGATCAAGAGCCAGCATTTGGCCTTGCTGGGTGTAGCGTCTCACCTACACCATTCTATCACACAGTCATGCAGTCACAGATCTCTTGTTTTGTTCACAGCACTGGTTCACTGTGTGAACCACAGGAAGATGCATCACTTAGGATTAGGTTGTCCTACTTACTGATCAAATCCTAATGACAGTATCTGTGTTAAAGAATAATAAGTAGTCTGTGGGAAATATAAGTATTGCCATATAACAAGTGATGATAAATGCTACTCTTCATGCTTATTACAGTAGCCAAATTTTACTCAAATGTTTTCAAAAAGAAAATTTTGGTATCCTAACTTTTTGGAAGTATAATATTCCATCTTATTTCAGTTTGTCCGGGTATTTTTCCTTTAGCCTAGTCCACAGAAATATTCCTGGGTTTCCAGTAGCTTTTCATCAAGAAACCATAATTATCATTCTAGATTTTATTTCAACACAGTCAAAAACAACACAGTTTTTATCTCAGCTAGGTGATTATGCAAACAGAATGCCAGTTCTGTTACTTAGTTTTGCTGTTGTTGGAAATGCTGTTAGGATGTTTAGGTAAACTGCTTAAATAGTTCTGAAATGTGCAGTAAAATCCAAACATATGTCGATTTTAGCCCTACTATTAGATTCTCTTGTCTCTCTTCCTACACTTAAAAGAATTCTGAAAAGCACTGGAAATACACTGCTGGATTTTATTTTTTTTTATTTACCAGACACATGTAAATGAATGTCAGTATTGTTTTTCATTACAACCAGAATAATTTTAAAAAGAAAAGCAGGTATTGCAGCTATGCTTAATACCTAAAGAATTACAGATTTGGCAGTAAAACAGAGGACCTTTGTTTCAATACTGAGCATGCCTGACAGTAAAGCTCTGCTTTGGCAAATGATTAAGCATGCTGAAATGTACATTGCTTAAAGCATCTGTGGTTGAGTAGCACTTTTTTAGGAAAGTATATCAAGGGATTAAAGTAAAAGAAATTAGTTTTTATTATGTGATAAGTCTTTAGGCTTTAATTCCTATTGCATTCAGGAAAAACATCAATGCCTTGAGTTTTCATCTTCCCTCTTCTCAGATGACTTTTGTCTTTGTCTTTGTATGACTGAGCTACATATTCTTCTGAATAAATTCCGAATGGTTGGTTGGTAGGAAAATAAAGGCAAGCCTGAACATTTTATAGCATTAAATTAAGGACAAATTAATAGGATTTTTGTGAACACTATCTGTATTAGATTTCAGTAAAACCAATTGCACAGTGGAAGTGTGAAAACTTTGATTAAGAGTTAATCTTTTGTAGTACAGATGGCATTAAGTTAGAACTTACTACTGGAGAAACTGATTCAGTCTAATTTTCAGAATGGTGTTGATTTTCCTCTCAACCAAGAAAAAAATCTCAGTAGATAATTAATTAATGGTAGATTTTGATCTTCTCTGATAGGAAGAGCAAGGCTAATAAGTATTTTGGAACAAAGAAAACAACAGAGCAAGAGACAGTTTGTTTTTATTTAGATTTGTCTGTCGTGAAATGCATTTTCAAAAAGCAGACTGGAACAATAGAAATTGAATGTCTGAACATGTAAAAGTAAGTGGGTGCAAGAATTTTTTCTAGCAAACATGAATCATCATCTTTCTCCCAAATTTTGAATTGAGTGATGTCTTTCAGGTGACCCAGGTTTTGACTATATCATGAGTATAACATAGCAGAAAATTACTTCGACCTCAAAATAATATATCCAAAAGAAAAATTACTTTCCCCAAATGTTGTTAAAAAGCACTCCATGAAAATATAGCACAGGGAAGAGATGAATATAAGGGTTAAAAACCTGGAAGACTAAGCTACCTGCTCTCAGTCCACTGACTTTTTTTTTAAGCCACACTTTTTCAATCACACTAAAGTGATGACATTGTCTATATGCTGTATTATTAATGGAAGAACCATATACTTGCTGTGTGCTACTATGAAAGAACAGTACAGGGCAGTTGAAGGAGTTACATTTTCAAGTACTTTTTAACTTTGCCTGAACAACGAGCCACTGATGCGACCCTTCTCTTTTTCTCTGATTATTTTTCTTTCTCTTTTCAATTTCATGTTAAACATTGCAACTGATATCTGATGCACTGGTGTAATGAAATAAAACAATGGAGATAAATCATAGGCTGTATCTATAGAAATGCTGAGATTTCATTTAGGCTTGATGAACTGAGGAAGACAGAAATGAGGCACTGGGTCACGTGGTCCAGGCTGGTCTCATATCTTTAAGCAATTTGTCACAATCCTAACGTTGGTTAGAAAATCTACGCAAACATTGTACTGACAAATGGTGCTTGGTACAGGACCTTATATTCTGTTGCAAAATGCCAGAATCTATTTCTGCTGAGCTTAGAACATTGAGTTCTAAGCAAAATGCTGCCAATACATATGAAAGCCCATTCCTACACTGAAACAATCACTGGTTTTTCTTCATAAGTGCTCTTTAGTTCTGGTGTTCTTTGAATGGATACAAACACTTGTTATGATTTAGATTGGGTCCACACATGGTCTTTGGTGAAGAATTAATTTTTTTCACGTTGGATGAAGTGTTCATTGGATATTCCATGCAATACTTCATCTCCTCCCTCCCATGTGCTGCTGAAGGCTGTTGGAGTGTGGGAATGTCAGTGTCACAGAGGATTGGGCATGACTTCCCTTCCAGCAGTTGAACTGGGGTGATACCCTCTCGTGGGGACTAAGGTGTGATATTTCAAAAATCACAGAGGTGATAGGAGATGATCTTGGAGTTGCAATTACATTTAGCTTAGTCTAACCAAATGATTATGAAGGGCTTTTCCACAGCTTTTGAAAGAAAACAGTAGTGTGTAACCGAAACATATTGACAACGTGATTTGTTACCCCTGAAAACCAACAAAGGAGCTATAATATTCAAAGTGCAAACCTATGCACCTAAGTAAAACCAAAAATTTCATCAATAAGCTAGGAATTCTTTAGCTGAGAAGGCCAGAGGAGCAGAAGGCCCTTGGAGCATTAATTAATTAGAGATTGGTTAGGGGTCAACTGTAAGTTGCAGCTGTGAAAAACATAGATGTATCAGATGAACTTCAGCTGAGGTAAAGCCAAGCCTTATCTGGAATGCTAAACACTGATATAGTTAAAGATTTTGGAACATTTGAAAGATTTCGGAGCAGACGAAGTTGAAAGTTTTAAGACTGATGTAAATGAGGGTCTCAGCAGTCCCTGCTGGACTCCAGAAAGGAAAGGAGGAAGAAAAGGTCTTCTTTGGGTTACAAATCTGCCCTTGAGGACTTGCTCAGTAAACAGCACAGTACCTTGCAACAAGAACAGTCTTGAAGGGATTGTAGTGTTGAAATTTGCTTCCAGCTTCTTCTACTGCTTGATCTAGGGTTGTGGGACTGTGTCTTTTCCCATCATATGAATTCTGTCAGCCAGGAGAGGAGAAAAAGCTCAGCCTCCATGTTGATATCAGTACAACATCAGCCTTTTAATCTCTATTTAAGATCCTTTTGGGGATATTCTAACAAAACAAGGACTGGACATAGATCACTGTCCAGTGATCAAATCAGAAGAATAAAAACAGGGAGAAGAAATAACTTCAGAAAACATACAAATCAACCAAAACAAAGAAAAAAAATGCTATCTGAAAATCTGGATTTTCAGAGCCCATAAATTAATACACATATAAGGGGGATTATATAAATATTACACTATTGTAGGAGTTTGCACTGAATGGCACTGAAAAGTCCTTTGAGTCATGTAGACGTAAAGTACTGGAATTGAAAAGTTTGTATCACAAATACAAACAATATTTGTTATTTTCTGTAATGGAAAAAACAACTTAATATTTTCCATCAGCAGCACATGACACACCCTGCAACAGGCACACTTCAGTTTTATAACAACCTTCCTGTAAGGTTTATCCAAAGTGGTAATTTCAAGAAGCCCCAAGTCCCAGATTAAATGAGGTTTGGTACTTAACTATCATCTTTTTTGGACTATCTTTGGATAGATTTGCAAAAAGCTAGAAATGTTCTATTACATGCTTGTGTTCAGTAAGGTATCTAAACTGCTGATGTTGTTAGTGCTTCAGTAGAGCAAAGTAGATTGGTGATTTGCTAAGCTATCAAAATGCATGGATTATGTACTACAGAGGGGATAAAGGTATGCATAGAAATAGTCTTCAGTGGAGCCAAGAATTTTGAAAGCATAGATGTCTATAAAGTACTTGGGTCAGGGACCTTTTTCCCCCCATCATTTCCTTCCATTCTTTGAACAACCAAGTTCTAAAATTTAATTTTTAGAGCAGTAGAAATCTATCATAGATGTCAAACTGTATAGGACATTTAATCAGATAACTTTTGCAATCCTATTACAAGTTAACTTATTCCAGATGCTGTATTTTCTGTTTGAGTGAAAAATAGAAGATGTCCATGCTGGATGACAGACACAATGATTTTCAGAACTTAAAAGCCCCAATAAGCCTATAGCAGTATTTGAAACATTGAAGTGTCTTGTACTTTAAAACTCAAGTTAATTATGGAAAATAGTGATATCATCAAAAATCTATTTGTTTTAAGTATATTCACATCAGAAGCTGAAATACACTCTGAATATGGTGATAGTAGTAAATGATGTAAAATCTCTATCTGAAAAACTCTGAGTTGGTATCTTCTTGGTTTTTGTTGCTAGCCTACTGTTGAACCCTTTCAGGAGAGGAATGTTGGAGTTAGAGATATTAGAATTATAGATTCCTATTTTCAGAGGAGAAGAATGTTTTTCACTGGTTTGGAAGTCTTATTTTATTGCCATTGTGAAGGCACTCTACACTAGAGACTGTAAGTGGTATTTCTCCCACCTGCCCAAAGGTGAGCTCAGCTGGGTGGCTGCAGATTCAAGCACTGCTCCCCCCAAAATCCATACAGTGATTGTGGATAGCAACAGGAGTTTGATGTTGATTTTAAGCATTTCTGTTTTGTTTCATTCTGGGATGCCTAAGAGGATTGCTCTGTTTGTCTTTCCAGAAGTTTTATTCGTAGAGGATGTTGTTGGTCCCTTTTAGTGTGTACACAGAGCACTGGGAGAGGTAGATATTAAGGATGGAGGCATTGCAAGTGCCTTCAACAGACTGCCCTGAGCTTTTTCATCAAACCTAAGTAAACAGTTATTTATTGTCCCCTCCATGACTAGTTGCTTACAGTCTGAATAAGACTTAAAAGTATGCTATTGGCATGCAGAAAGAAGTTATGATAATATAGTGGTGGTTCCTAATCCCTTATTTTGAGATAAGGGTCTTTTTCCCCTCATGTTCAAGAGATTTGACTTTTTTTTTTTTTATTTTTGAAATGTGTAGTAAAATTACTACTAGGTAACCTATGTCATGACTCACTGTTTCTGTTATAACAGCTTTCTTTTGTAAGTACTTTTTCTTCCATATGAGAAGAATCTGCCTTTGTCCTTGCTGTACAGGTTATCTCACATTTCACATAAGGAAGGTGCTGTGTCTGGGTAGTTGCTGTGAAGCAAATGTCTCACTTCAGGTTGGTCTACACAAACATCCTTCCAAGGGAAAGCCCAAAACCTTGGTATTCTTTGTTTTCTATTAAAATAAATTTTACCTACCTGTCCATCAACTATCCGATTTTATTAATTTCTTTGTTTTCTCTAGTGCAAAACTGTGGCTCTTACCTGAAAACCCCTGTGCTTTGGAGGTTGTGGTTGTTTTGATGTCTCTCACTCTCTGTTTCCCTGTTTCTTAAAGAGATATTTATGTGTATGCATTTGGAGGCATTTTCAAAGCAGCATATTGTAGACAAAATTATAAATATCATCTGCAAGAAGGGACAGAATTTTTTTCAAACCATACATTTACTGACAAGAATGTCTTGTCAGAATTACTAAGTATAAAGGAAATATTTATATAATTGATTGTTAAATGCTCAGTTAATGCTGAGTATTGAAATGTTGTCTTGTTTGCCTACATTTTTCTTTATTACTTCAATATCTTCCTATTATTGGCATTCTTTATATACACTATCTATTTTTATACTCTATTGATAGTTAAATTAGGATATTCTCGGTGAAGGCCAAAGTATTCTGAGATTATAGTGTGTCAGTGGTGATTTTTTATTTCTTCTTTTGTCTTTTCCTAGATCTTTTTGAACAGTAGAATTGAAATTACCCTCTCTAACTTTGGCACAGTAAATCATGGAAGTTCAAATTACCTAAGGTCAAAAACCTTTTTCCAGAAGGACTTGCATACTAAATGTATTAAGAAACATGTTGTAACTTTTAAAAGGCAAAGTGATGAATAAGTTATCAAAGGAAGTTTTAACAAGAGTGGAAGTAATATATATCCCAGAGGAAGCTATTATGAGCCCATTAATATCGCAAGCCAAAGTTTTACTTACTGAATATAATCTAAATTGCATTGAACTTGCCAACCATCAAGGGAAATACTCAGTTGCTGTGGTCTCGTGGTTGATTCGTTCCTTTGATTTCTTCAAATATCTTTCTTCCTCCCTTCTTTGTTTACATGAACAGTTCAAATTCAATTACATAAGCCACAGTGATGTGGAAAGTCATTGTTCATAACAGGGTGATGTTCCTTGATGTCTGTGAATAATGGAGAAATTTCCTTGATGATCCAAACATGATGCCTCCAAACCTTAGGGTACTGGGACTTGAGTTGTACAGTACTCTGTCTAAATGTTCTTTTAGACCTTCTGACCATGTCAGGCTTTGGATGCACCTGCACAAAAGGCTGGGAGCAGCATGACCAGCACACGTGGCTTAAGCAACTGCTGCTTGGCTTTGCTGGAGTTGGTACTTTGCAAGTTGAAGGTGTGCTAGCATAGTCTGAGAAAAGATGGTCAAAGCACCTTACCTATTTGCAAGCAAGAAATGGTGGTAAAGGGGGTAATTTCTCTGTTGTGCAAGCCAGGGTGGCCTGGTTGAGTGTGGCTGATCGTGGTGGTGTTGGGTGGTACAACTTGCCCTTACCCTCATCCCACTGGTGCTGCTCCATCTGGCAGACAGCTGTTTCCTCCTGAGCTGTCTCACCTGAGCACAGCAACATACTGGGACTTGCCCAGCCCTGCTCCAGCGGTTTTATGGCACGTGGATTTTCTTTCTCATCATTTTTGGTAGAGAGGTCAGCTCAAGACTTAGAGGTATCCCCAGAATAGATATTGTGCTGCGGTTAACTACTTACAGCACGGATTTAACCTGGAAATAGCCTACTGTCCGTTCTCACAAAACCACAAAAGGCGTGTTGTTTAAAGATGCAATTTTGCATTTTTTTCTGTTTGGGAGAAAGAGATGGTTCTGATATATTTAAGAAAAATCTCTAAGTCAAAGAAAAAGAAGTTTCTCTTTTGACTGAATTGTCTCCAGAAGACAGTAGAATGTGGGCAGGACTGCATGTTGGCACTTTTCCTCCCCCTGCAGGTGGTTAAAGGTTCTGGCACTTTGCACAGATTTGCTTCTAAACCTGGTCTCTTGTAGAGTTTCACACGAAAATTTTTCTTTTTTATAAAAAAAGAATATTAACTTGAGCATGTCAAAAATTCCTCATGGTATATGAATGTAGTCCTTCAGTTATTTCTTATTTATATATTTTTTGCTTATGTGCACTTGCTTGCAGCGAGCAAGCATTGTAAAGCACACCAGCTACTGAGGGAGGCCAGTCCTGAACTCCCCGCTGCTGGGAGCTGAGTCAGAGAAGGGGCTAACTGAGGTAATGTCAAAGAGTTCAGCGGTTCCCATTTGATCCCTACCAAATATCCTTCACTTGCAGGTTGAATTTAAAAAGAAGGATGAGCATGGAGTACATATCAAGCAAAGAAACTAGAAGTTTCATGCTTTGCTCAGGCAAATTCTCAGCACCCAGGAGGTATTTTGAGGCACTAGATAATGATCCCTAAATTGTGTCATCCTTTACTAGCGAAGCAAGTTCATACCACTTCTCCTCAGTGAGGGAAGCTTTGCTTCCCCCCCTCCCCATCATACAGAGCCAAATATAGGCCATATATTTTACCTTACTAGTTTTTTAACCAATCCAGTTGAAATATTTATTAGTGTCTAAATACATTTTGGTAGGCCATTAGCGCCACCAAATTAAAACATTGTCCTAAGATACATAAGAAAAAAAATCAATTAAATAGGATGAACTTTCAGACAATCCCACCCCCACAATGGAGAGAACAAAGCTGAGCACTGAGACAGTTTTGTAACAATTAGCTTCAGTCGGACAAAAGCTTTTGAAGGATTCTACCTCTTTATTTATTCTTTCTGTTATGCCTTTTTAGAGTGGTGCATTCAACAATTGATCGTACAGTACATACCAAATAGCCAAGCATCCCTAGTAAGTACTTATTATGTATACCCTTCACATTTTCTGGCAGCTTCAGTTCTATGACTCATTTTATCATGAGCTTCCACTTTGATGGCCTTTATCTATCTATCCATAGCTGTTAAAATGACTGCAAAGTTTGAAATCCTTTCTTAGCACAACTTAATTCTATAACCCAATTAAATCAGATGGTGTGAGCTGTTTCTTGAGTATTCCTGCTTGTGTCTCTTATTGCTCTATCATCAGCTTTTCAAATCCTAAAGTTTCTCCTTCCTTTGCTTCTTTGGAATGCATCTAAAGCCACTTCATCAAGAATATGTTTTTGATAAGCACTTAATGGTTAAAAGATTTAAAACAGAATTTTTAATTTGTTCATGAAAAACATGAAATGCATTTTTGGATCTTTATAAGCATGGCTAAATTAGATTAACATATCCTTCTGGGTCAGATATGGGGTCTAAAATGTCTGTTTATCCTTGCTGTTGATTTTCCAGAGAGAACTCTCTGCTTGCACCCTGCATATAGTTTTTGACTGCTATGTGTCCGTGTAGAGTTAGGTGTTCTGTGTAACACTGGGTTATAGTAGAAAATGGCACAGCTATCTCTAGTTTACATTAAAATGGTCACGCTAAACAGAATGACCATCTGTCTATGCTTTAAGTGCATCCTGATTCCATTTCTCCTTTGATTCCTATGTAGGAATCTGCTACTTCCCGCTGTTGGAAGCAGAATGGCAGGTCTACCCACGTGCGGCAGTTCTGCATTGCAATTTCAGATATCCAGCCATATGATCCCAAGGACACAGGAGGAGCTGTAGTTATTTAGTTTATTTGTTATACCTAGGCAAATGTGAGAGCAGGTTAACTTTTGGCATCCACTTCCCAGCATTCTGCTGCTCAGTCTCCTGCCTGCTTAGAGTACGTCCAAGCTGACTGCTGTTTTGCAGAGTTCTTGAGTCACAAATTTGATTTATTCAGTGTTTGGTCTCAACAGTAAGAGAAATAACTTCGACACAATTTTGAGAACTTTTCTTATATTATGTTTTGATAACTTGAAGCAATTCGTATTTCAATACTAAGAGAAGTTTATATATATTTGTGATGGTTCTGGGAAGACATCAACCCAAGGTTGGCATCAAGTCCTATTTTTTTTTTTTCCAAGAGATGAGTAGTGACATCAGGCTGACTTACACCAGGCGAAAAAGGGAGGTAATGTCAGAGCCAAAGTGTAATTATTAATAATCCTGGGTTCTCATACATTTAATTGGAGCACAGCTTTTTCTTGTTCAGTCTTCAGCGCTAGGGAAAATAATTGATAGGATACTTGTCTTCCTTGATTGTATTTGGGTATCATCTCAAATAGATTATAAAACTTTAAACTCTTCAGGGATTACGATATATTTCTCTATTCAACCATCAGGAACTGTGGAGTTTTTAATTGACAATGTTGGGCAGAATCACAGTGCTGAAGAGAGATTTTAGGGATGTCACTGTTCACTAGTATTTTCTATTAGTTGAGTCTCAAATGTGTAACACTTATTTGAAGAGCTATTATTGAAATACAAGTGTGGAGGCCAATTTGTGACCTTATTCTCCTACTGAGTTCACAACATTCAGAGGAATCAGGATGTATTTTTATTGCTGTGTTTCCAGATTTGAATTTATATCACAAACTATTTGTAAGTTAACCCAATTTCTGTCACAAAACAACACTTTTCTAAAATAAAAACTGCTTTATGTGAAAAACTTTTTTTTTTAATATATAAAATCAAGTAAAAATTACTTATGATCAGGACTCTTTATAAGAGCTGACTAAGCACGGGAACAGAACATTTGGAATAACAGAGAATGTACCTATAGTTTCAAATGTGAAGGATATTTTATAATTTAAAACAGAGGAAGTAAAATACTGGTTATTTAAAAGTGATCGTATAATCATGCTTTGAAACCTGTGCATGCTTAGGATTTTCAAATAGACCAGGTCTGTGGAGTTTTATTTTCTCGTTAATACACAGGGAATTTATATCTATTCTACCAGTTTAGCATTAATCAGGGACACCCAAATAATTCTCTTATTGCATTGAGGAGATCTCATGGAGTATAAAACACCAATGACTTTTTTTATGCAAGTGGAAATGCAAAAATATCTCTTTACAGACCTGAACATTTAAAATGAGAATGCTGCACTAGCTGTTTATGGTGCATAGCCAATAAAGTAATTTAAGGTACAGCTTTCTCATGATCCAAAAAGCTGGAGATATGGAGCAATTTTTTTACTGTTATTCAAAGTGTAAATAAATATAATATTAAATATTCATAAAATAAACACTAGACACTTATGAAGTCATATAACTGCAAATTAGTTCATTATGTACTTAGTAAATTTTAAGGACAAGTACATAAATTCTCTGGGTAAATGAATCAAAGCAATTTTATTGTCTCCGTAAGGCTGATACAAGCCACTGGAAGCAGAAGTCTTGTCTTCGGTCATGGTTTGCGCAAATAAATGTATAAAAGATCATCTCCTAAATATGTATGAGTAACATAGTGCCGTGCTTGTTAGGATGATGAACATAAAGATGTCAAAGAACAGCTAAGTCTAAGGGAGAAAAATAACCGTATTACAAGAAAGTGTTAGTGCCAAAAATATGACTTGAGTCTTTGGGTTTTTAAAGAAACAGGAGTTTCTAAAATTCCACTGAACACTTGTGCAAAAAGGTATTTGGTAAATCTGGCAACTGCCTGTATCTAATCTAAACACGTTACTGTTTCCCTGCCAACCTCTTGGTGCACAAAGCCTTAGGTGTCATATCTTTGCCATACTGAGGACCTTTCCACATCCCAGTTTGTAGCATGCCAGTGTCATAATTTTGAAAGAAGCTGTTGTAGCAGCGTTTTGTTTCCAGAGCCTGTGTGACAGGATTCTTTCCCTTGTTTCATGCTGCTGCTCATTTGCTGCTATTCTTGTGGCCTTTCACCTGCAAACCTTAATGCTGTTTTTATGGCAGATTCTCCTGGGAAGCAGTTACCACTCCTGTGGCACTCCTGTGCCTTTTCTTACTCATTGTTTTATGAGACTTTTTTTTTTTTTATTTAGACTAGAGATGAACCAAAGCTTAGTGTAGAACACAGAACAATAGGTGTTTGAATATCTGTTCAGTATTAACTGTGCACAAAAGCTGAGTAACCAGCTCAGCATGCAACACGTGTCAATGTGCACATTAGGGATGCTTCAGTCACCAACATCTTTATAAATGGCAACTACCAATGGGGAGTTTTAGAGGATGCTGATGAAAACTCTGCAGTGCTGAGGAAATCGTGGCTGTGTTCATAGTCACCACTCTTGGCTCTGGAGAGAGTAGCCTGAGGAAGATATTGTCCAGTGAGTTCATCACCACTCTTCCCTGCTCACCACTGGGGAGAGTTTTCCTTTCTCTTTTCTCCGTTTTTTTTTCTTTTTCCTTCCCCCATCCCTCTCTCTTTCTCACCTCTATGTGTACACTAAGGTAACTTTGAAGTCTTTGAACTCCGAGTGTATGCCATGAAGTATAGACCCTGCTGTGCACCTATGTCAGCATCTTTTGTACAAACTTTCTTTCCGTGTATACGTGAGAACAAAGGTGTACATGGTGACTTTTAAAAAACAGAGAACTGTTATTTATGCAGCAGTAAATCTGGAGGCTCAAGCTAAGTTCAAGGTCCTACTGTCTTGGGTAGGTCTGAGCACATAATGGGTGTGTGTACATGATGCAGGGCAGTACTAGGCAGAGATATCTGAGAAGCATTTTTACTACATGCTTGCTCAGGTTTTTGAGTTTTATAGCCTTTTCATCCTGTTGCATAGAAACCTGTACATAAAGAAGTTAAGGTGTTACGTTGTAGGATAATTAATCTGTTAGATGTTAGGACAGATAATCTATTGGATGTTTTATAAGTTACTATTCAACTAAAATGTATGTGTTTTTTTTCCTGGTATAATTACAAGTACGCTATGCAGGACTGCTAGATACCCTACAATTAAATTCCTCTCAGTTTGATACCTCCCTTTTAGGGACTTCTTATCCAAATTCCAGATTTCTATGCCTTCAGAATACATTTTTAACTAAATATAGAACAGGGTCATGATCAGCCTTGGCTAGCCTTTAACAATATTTTCAAAAAGATTTTTCAGAAGGCTGGAATGGTCAGATGTAGCTTGATAATTCTGCTTTTTCTCTGCAATGAATAAAGCAAGCTCTTAAAAAATATGACACAATCTAATCTTTTGATGTCCCTTAACTCCAAAGAAAATGAAATAATTCCAGAGGGAGGTCCAAAGAAACTCCAGAAAGAATTTGGAAAGCTTTGAAAATGATAACCAGCTGGTTGTGAAGCAGCAGGCTGCTACTACATGAAAGTACTGCAAAGCTAATAATAGCCTGGAAATAATGGCTAGCTAGCTTATGCTTTCAGAATATCTGGCTGAGTATATCCCCTTCATCTGATACCTAAATATTTCAGCTCAGAGACCACCTGTGTAAATCATCAAGAATGTGAGGTATAGAGGCAAACCATGTAACGTGTTCTTCACACTAAATAATCCTAGCTTTAGTTGAATAGCTTTTGGCATACAATATGTGACTATATAATTCTTGTTTAAAAAGAACACTATGTCTCTTTTCTCTAAAAGATGGAACGGTGTATAGCTTATAAAATGACATTTTGACTGAGTATGTTTAGAAAATTATATGCCTTACTTAGAATATCTGCTCTGGCGGTACTTTGGCTCAGACAGGACACGTACCTATATAAGATCTCAAAGCTTTACATCAATGCTGAATCATTCAATCTTTGATCCATTACCCATGTGAAGTACATTACTGCTAAATGTTTTAGAGACTGACTCTTCAAGCCCTTCTCTGCCTTGAGGTTATATGTGCACTATGTAACATTAGCACCATGGAGACAGAGATATCTGTCCTGAATTAGGTCAGAAGCCTGTATGGTATAGACATGATTAGATCCTACTTAACCAATAAGGAATATTGATAAATATTTCAGAAAGATGGAACTGCTTCCTTTTTTAGTTAGTACTATTTACTATGAAACATGTTTAGCTTCTTTACACAGTGCTCAGCTGTGTCACATACCCTGACATACCTGTGAATATTCATGCTTGTTACTTTGCCCCAGTGGCATAAATATGAGACAAAATATTAATCGAGGTTTCACTAAATTGAACTTACGTTTGCCACATGTGTATTTTCTATGTTTAAAAATATGCCAGCAGAAATATAAGATGGATATGGCAGAAAGCCAGACAGGAATGAAGCAGCAAAAAGTTCTAGAAAGAATCATTAGGATTAAGCAGCTTTAATTATAGTACTATTTGCTTTGTTCCACTAGGATTCTTAATCAAAACAAGTCACTTTTTCCCTCGATTCTTCATTGTTATTGCATGCACACATACATGTGCAATAGTTAATTAGTGCAAAAGTAGCACGGAGCTCATTTCCTCCCAGTCTAATCTTGGATTGTGATTAATGAAGAATATAAAATAAAGTGCCTGCAAAAGTAGGAAATATCTTTATATGTTTTAATTCCAATGGAAAGCAAAATTAAAGTTGTATGTGTGTGCTTTATAGCATTTCTTCAATGTCTCCTCTTTCTTTGAGAAGCAGTCTCTCGGTAGCAAAGTTTTCTACTGGCTTGGAAGGTACTCTGGTAACAAAAGCTTGAAAGAAATGCTTCTGGACTTCAGTAAAGCTTTTGGTATGCTATCACCTGGGGAATCATGCACGTGGAATAAAATGAGGACCAGGAGGAAAAATCTAATGTGACTGAAGAGCTGCTTGGAGAACAGATGATGGAGTATATGGAGAAGTACTTACTAACTGGAGGAGTTCCTTAAAGTTCTGTGTTGCAGTGGTCCAAAGAAGTAATAAAATAGTATGGTGATGAAACTGCCTGGAGAAAAGCAAGCTGGAAGGCATTATTAGGATACTGGACATAAAAAAACCAAATTATTTGGTTTAGTAAAATTATAGAAGGAAAAGTAAGTTTAATAACACTAGCTATTAATGCACATTCAGGGTTTAATTATAAGCACTTCAACTGTACAACAAATAGTTCTACAAACTGAAGGGTCTCATTGTTTGATGATGAGTAGATTATCTGAATGTATATTTATGCATCTCAGTTAACTGGGAGTCATGAGTGTGCCAAGGGCATGAATAAACACAGTGGCCTTACTGTGTGTCAGACAGTCTGATTTGAGTAGATATGTATGGCACTAAAACTATCTGTGTTCAAAGCACTGTTAAGTTTTTACCTGAAATACTGTATATAATTCTGGAAAACTGATTTCAAGCTAGAGTGGAGAGGAGCTGTGGTATCTAACAGTGGTGGCAGGAATACCAGCAGCTAGCATGGAGTGGTCCATAAAGAGATGATGCCCACAGAGCACAGCAGAGGTGTGCTGCCTTGCTAGCTCAGTCCTGGAAGCTGTACTGTGTACCCACAGTGGTACACAGACAGAAATGCAATGCTTTAACTTACTCTTTAAGTTGTAGTGGAAAGTCAAGGTGTTGTTAAAGAGCCTGGTAACTAGTTTTGGATTTGTTTCAAAAATTAGCTTCTGATAGATTCCTGTGATGAGGTGTAATGTTCTGCTGTGGAGATGACTCAAGGATTTTCCACTTTTTGATTTGCTCTAGAAGGGGTGCTATTGCCCCAAAGCCCAGCCCATTCCCTGTCCTGTACTATGTGGAAAGGTTTTTGCAATGATGTCTGTACAGGGGGATCATCAAGCTTGTCAGGCACCATCTCTGCTCTGCTATGCCTCAGAGACATTCAGCTCAGGTCAATGTTTTACCTAAAGAGGGTTAAATAAAAAGATCTATTTGATTCTGTATTGATATTAATGAATGACTCGGTGTTGCATTAAGCAGTGACTCCTTGGGCAGCACATCTTTGTTTCAGTTGATTTCTGTAATAGTTTTGGCTAACATTGCTTTTTCTCACCTTTCAGGATTGAATCTGTCATGCCTATTAACTGTCCCTTGATACAGTTTTGTATGTCATAAAGGACCTTGAAGCTGAATTTGATGTACTTGAGAATAATCTTAATTCTTTTATCCCCCTTGTGTGCAATTTAAGGAAACAATGGTATCTGTTAAAAATTTAGAGGAGAAAAGCAGTGGATTTACAATCCCTGGGAGAAGGTTGTAAACTCTTACTGGGGTGCTTATAAAAGGACATTATCACATCTGAAAAGCAGAGGCAGTGGAAAACAACCGTCAGAGCTGTAACCTTCAGGCTGCCTTGTCTCCTTGAGGAAACCAGTTTTGTATAACCTATATTTTTTATGCAAGAAAATGTGTTTTTTTCTCTTGTTTGACTTTTTTAAATTATCATTTCAGATATAGTGGTGGTGCAGTAGAGCAGACACAAATAGCTTTGCAAATAGTAATCCTAACCCTGCACCGATTGGCATCCAGTGATATCAAATTTTTGATAGCTAGAGAGAGAGAACTAAAAAGACTTTAAACAGCATGTGAATGCTTTATGGTTTTGAGTTAGAATAGTTGAATGTGTGCATGAGCCTCAGCTAGGTGTGCCATGGCTCGAAGGTAGCATAATTGCATTGCATACCTTGCTCTAAGATAAATTAATTGTCAATCTCGAGCAAGTTTTTGTTGGCCTTGCTTTCATATTGCAAAAGAGGAAATCATCGTACTTCCCACTTTTTTTCGTGACATTAGAAGAAAAAAAAAAATAGGAACGAGACACAAAGACTGAGCCATCTAGTGTTGTGGCTTGTTCAGGCTGTGAGTGCTGGTAATAAGGCTCAAATCAAGCACCAGGGAGGGGTAGCTGGTACAGATATGCTATCTACAGTATATAGAAGGAACTGCTACTAATATTGATACAAAATAGATTCATATGAATCGATTTCATATGAATAAGTCATCTGTTTACCTTGCTGTTCCCAAATATTAATGGCCATTACTATACCTTTTTTCTGGGCAGCTTAGCCACTCACTTTTAAGCATTCATGGTGTTACCTTTATGGAGTATTTTATATATATTCAAAAGATATTTGACAAATTATCATTGAAGATAACACTGAAGATAATCCAGTGTAATTGCAATTTCTCTCTAACAGTATTAAGGAATAAAGGAAAAAAATTATAATGTTAGCAGTTTTGCTTATAATTATACAGCATACTATAATATTATAAAGGGTGTCTGCCCAGATACCTCACTATCTATGTGATATGGCATCAGTGAATTATTTGACTAAATTTGTTAATATGATAACAGAAGGGATACTC
Organism: Corapipo altera; assembly: GCF_003945725.1. NCBI lineage: Eukaryota > Metazoa > Chordata > Aves > Passeriformes > Pipridae > Corapipo > Corapipo altera. The sequence goes on from NW_020884905.1 coordinate 230,168, forward strand.
ATTAATACCTTTCTATCATATTTAGGAAGAATCTTGAGGTTGAAAACTTTATGTGTGAGCTGGAAAAGTATTGTACTCACACCAGTAATTAAGATATCTCTTTGGTTCTTCTGGTCTTCTAATGGTCTAATATTGAAATTCCAGCTGTGTGAAAGGCTTGTACCACTTTGTAATTCTGACTTGAAAGAGCTGAATATTTTTAATGTTCAAAAAATAATAGTCTTTCCCTGGAGAAGCTTTTAGGTGTCTTTCTTCTGCATGTTTTTTCCCCCCAATGTTTCAGTTCTTTCTAATCTTCAAATCTGTAACAGTTAATATTGTCTATTAGCTTGATTTACATCAGATAAATGGTGATCCTTTTATAAAGCAAAGCCATCCAAATGTATCTGAAGGTATTGCTTCTTGGAAATACTTGAAGTTAACAACCCATTCTTAGCTGAAATGAAATGTCCTTTATTGACACTCACCACCATTTATGTTCATCAGTCAATGCTTATTACAAAGATAGTTTACTTATAAGCAAAAAAAACATAAATATTTGAACATCAGTAAACGTCTTCTGATTTGTGATTGATTTTCTGATAATTTACTGTGCTAGATTTATGAATCAGCAACTCTTTTTTAAGAGAACTGACCCCTCTTTCACTTGGCATTGTTTGAATAAGGATTTTTAAAAATCATTTGTTGTATGCCTCTACCAACAATTTTGTTGCTTGAGTAGAGGGCCAGAATCACCTCCCTGATCCTGCTGGCCATGATTCTTTTGTTGTAGCCCAGGATATGGTTGGCTCTCTGGGCTGCAAGCACCCATTGCCGGGGTCATGTTGAGCTCCTCATGCTGCTGCTTCTCATTGTTAAGCTTCTTGTGTTGCTTCAGTGTTGCTCTAGAGCCAGGATTGGCCTTGCTTTTTCCTGTATGCACATAAAACTGGCTCAGTAGTATCCTCTACTTTCTTCATCTATGGCATCTTCTGTAGTAAGGAGTCTGTAATATTTTCTGTAATATAATTTCTATCAACCCAGAGCTTCTCAAACTATAGGAATCTGTAGGCTGAGACCTTTAGATTTTGTTTATGAAAGCTACTTAAATAAAAATATCTTCTGTAATCCTCATGTCCTTATCTGGTAGAAGCTGTATCTTACTTTTAGGGAAGATGCAGCTGTTTTTCACATTAGTTTTACAAAAGATATGAGATACGCATTAATTTTCATCTCTGGACTCACATAAGTAATTCCAGATGCACTGCATTTATGCAGCAGCTGTGTAAGACACAGTCTTCCAGAGAATACTGATTGGTGCACGCTAGAAATGCCGTAAGAAGGGAACTGGAATAATAAGGATAAAGATTAGGTATCAAACCTATTAAATTGTGTTTCACCACTAAAGAATTATCACAGAAAAGCTGAAAATGAAATTAATAGGCAGTACGTGTTTGACTTTTTAGACAGAAACATTGGAAATTTTTTCTGCAATTTTGGCTTTGTTATATGACACAGAGAGTCTCTCTAGTAAGAAAAAAATGTATTATAATGCATTCGAGTATCCCTTGTAAGAGAAACAGCTGAAGCTTGACATATATACGTTCTTGAAACATAATCATACACACTAAGCCTCTCTGCTGGCATATCTTCAACACTTAAAGTTGTTGCAAATAATTTCAGGTTTCAGTATGATGAATCCTCTATTCTAATCCTCAGAATCCACTATTCCAAGCATGTATGATAAATAAAGAAGAATCAGTTTGGTTGCAAAGATGTCTGAATCTCAACACAAATGCACTGTAGAAATGGTTACCCCAGGTAACGAGTCAATAACAACCTGAGCCATTTTATATATTTATTAATATATTTCCTATTTTCAGTATATAAAATAAACTGGGTTTTGGGGGGCAAACCTTTTCAACCAGTTAACACTCTCTAACTGTATTTATTTGAGATGGACTCAAAGCATGATGTGGACCTGGGCCTGCAGTGGTGGTCAGAATCTGAATCATGTAAATGGTCTTCAGCTTAGCTATAAAGAGAACAAAGTGAGAATCCTGAATCTGAACTCATTATAATTTTGAGATACTTGAAATTGAAGAGATTTTTATTGTGCCTTTAACTTATGACTCCTGATCTTTTTCTGTAGTGTTCTCCTAATTAAAGATCTCAATCTTTCACAGAAGTGGTATTTATTCCTTATATGAAAACACTGCATGAGTGACTTTCTGTAATAAGACTGATCTGGAAATATGTATCATGATCTATTCTCCCAAACTGCACTATTTGTACAATCTCTAAAACTGTGGGTTTGTTTTCATAACCCTTAGAAAATATAGGATATTTCTTCCTTACCACTGGATTCCTTGATGTACTTCGCATATATCTTACTGTACCTTGTGGCGTATCTTGACTCCTGTGGGATATTCTGGTTCAGGCTGAACTTTAGTCATCTCAGCTGTCCAGAATCATTGTCTTTTCTATCTCCTCATTTTTAATATCTTAGTGTGAAGTGTCAACTGCTCTGACTTGTGATTGGTTATTCTAAATGATTTTTCTGCTTTTATTCAGTTATTTTCATCACCAATGTATTATGTCCCTCCAGGGAACACCTGGTGCTTTGGGTACAGTGCTTTGCATGTGAATTAGACTATTCTGTTCTGTATGAATTTTTGTAATGTGTTTATTACCTCAGGATCTGGGCACCTCCCAGTGGTACATTAAGTAACCAAATCTGTCACAGCTTATTTGCTTCCTTTTACTCTCCTTAGATTTGCAGTAGAATATTTTCCTTTGGTATAGTTTTCTGTTGCTATCTTTTAAATGTGAGGTGTTTAGTTGTGCTACAGAGAGATGAAATAGTTGTCTCTTGCACTTGGGGCGGAAGTGTTGAGTTCTTGGATCCCAGAGATATCCATCCTAAAGTAAATTCCCAAATAAATAGCAATTGCCTGGCTTTCACAAAGGCAGAGTTGTGACTTTTTTAGTACAAAGGTAATAATTACTACTACAGGATGATATAGAAATACAACTTTTGGCTACTCAGAGAGTGCTCTTAATCATGAAATTCACAGTATTTTACTGATAATTCTTAATGGAAAAAAAAAATAAACCAACTAACTTGCCATGTAGCAGTGTGCCTAAAAATGTTTCCTGGATGTCAAATCTAATTTCTGTCATAGATAATGTAGTCAACAATATTGCTCAGAAAAAGGGAAAAGTTTTGTTTCTTAAAAAAAGTTTTCCTTTCCTTGACTCTCTAATAAATTTAGTAGTGGCTATCTTTTGTAAATGCAATTATATATGCAAGTTACAGCTTATTTACTATAATGTTTTCTTCAGATGGACTGTATTGGCTTCATCATTGTTATACACTCATGTGCAGTGGTATTATCAAATGTGACATACTCAAAATGTGAAATAACTGTAACGAAAACACAGATGAATACTAGAAACTAATCTTTTTTTCATGAACGTGATGCATTATTTGTTTTCCAGATTTTTGAGTTAAAATATTATGGGGAAACTAATCGATTCATAGCTCTCAGAGGACTGAGTCAGAACTGGGTTTGCATTTGTTATCTGATAAGGACTGTTGATGATATCGTCTCTCTCCATCCCCTGAATAGTGAACATGAAGGCTCTTCCTGCTCAGAAAGACTTATTACTGTTAGATTGGCTTCTAAACCAAGCTAATACAGGTCACAAAGTGTAGTAAATTGGTAGCTGCTCTAACTGATGAAAAAAATAATTGCAGTGTGAGGCAGGAGAAGTTCTAAACTAATTTTTCCTTAGCAGAAAAATAGGTGTTATGAAACGCAGAGAAAACTATGTTAAAGTAACCTTGAATTTTTGCCTTGAAGCCAAAAACAGCTGGAATTTTTAGTCATGGTAATGGCTACATATGAACAGTTGCATAATGAAGCTTCAACATCTAAAGAAGTTTCATGCATATCCCCCACCCAATTCAAAGGTGTTATTTTTCCAGGAAGGCAGCCTGTATAGCTAGGGCTTTGTTTTGCACTCTTCAGAGTGATGTCCTTGAGACCTTTTTAATGCTTTGATGTGGGCTAGAATGGAGAAAGCTGTGTATCTGAAATTGGCACATAATATTTAACTTCAGGAACTCAAAATCAGGTCATTGTAATTTCACAAGGGCTGACATTGAGATCTCAGCATTTATTCTGAGTATAGTCAGGAAATGAAAAAAAAATCAGGTAATTTTGAATATTTTTCTCAAATTCTTATATGCAAAGAAAATATGTAACTTGCTAATTGGACAGTATATGCAAATTAGAGTACAAAATATGAAGAAATATTTAAGTAATAATTCATATTGCTTTATAAAAGGAGAAGATGCAAAAAATGAGCTCGAGAGTCAAAGACACATCCTCATCGAGGTACAGTCAATGTTCTACCTTTATTCCAAAAATACACATACTATCAAGGGTCCTACAGGGTTCACACGCTCTATTCTAACTTTCTATTGGTTACATTTACTTTCACACACTATATCTATAACTTTATTGGCTCTACTAGCCAAGGCACATTTCCAGGCCCCCCCATCTTCTGGTTTTTCACACTCTGGATAACAATCTCCTTCCCTGTTTTCCTCTATGCAGTTTTCTGATATCTGCTGCTCAAGGACACAGATCTGCTGCTGGAGAACACAGGTCCCTGCTGTCCGACACGCAGGCCGGATTGTGCAAGCAGGCCTGAAGCAGTATATATCCTGCATCATCTAAGATTCTTTCAACAGCTTTATATTATGAAGATCAGAGTATGTTGGTGGGAAAGGAAATATGAGCAGGGTCAGAAGGTGTTAAACAAATATATTGCCAACAGGTAAAAGACCTGATATAATCTGAGGAGCAAAATTCCTTGGTTTCTTTCATCTCTGTGATTTTCAGTGACCAAATATGAATTGTAAATGTTTAGATGATTGCTAGGCAGCATAATCTCATTGCGTATTCTTCACCAATTCTAGCGATAATGCCTTTTAAAATGCTTGCAGATTGTTTTATCGTAAACTTTAGTATAATTTCCTTTCTACAAGGCATAGCATTTTGGTCTAGTAGGAGGAATACTTTCAAAAACTGAGGTAAATATCTGATGCAGCTTAAGGATACACCCTGAAGCAGAACGTAGTATTTGCTTAAGAAATGACTGACTTATCACATAAATTTTCCTGTGTAATTTGCTATTTTGCCTCCAAGGGGCATGTAAACCTGAAAGAGAGAGAAGTCAAATGATAAAAAGAGGCATTTCTGCTCAGAAAGAGCAGTCTTATCTGAGGGCTTAGTATGTTGTATTCTGATAGGAAGGAGTTTTTCTCTCTGGGATGCATGGAAAATTTTGTAGGCAACTTGTGCAACTTCTTAGTTAATGTATTGAAGATGTATTCCCTGTTATGTTATGCTGCAAAACTGTGATATCGTTATATGTCCTTTTGCTTCTTAGAAACTGAATTTCAACATCAAGGATATTAAAGATGACAGAAGTCTTTCTATACAGTTGAATTGCTAGGAGCTGGTAATGGATTATCAGAATATTGTATCCTGTTTTAATGTAGTGTAAGAAATACGCTGTTTTTAAAAGGATGAAGAACTTATATACATGAGGCAAAAATGTGAGGTAACTACAGTCACCCATATCCTTCAAGGTGCATATAGGAAAAGATTGAAGAAAAATAGTGACTAGATGATGTTGAGCATGCACATATATAGGTTACTTGGAGCTGAACATGCAGCTCTAAATTAATATCAGCAATGAAAGAAAAGTATAAAATGGATGAGCTGGTGGAGCTTGATACAAAGCATCACTGTTTTAAATAGTGCTGTTGTGGCCAGGAAAATTGTAAAGTATCTTTCCAGTCATTATGTTGTATTAATCACATGGGCTATTTGAGAGGAACATAGTTGTATGCCATTGGTGAAACGTCAATGTGATGCCTCTCTTGCTCTTGACAGTTGAAGGGTTTCACATGTGTAAGCCAATGTTCATTTGAAATCATTTAAAAAGGACATCAAGTTCAGTGAGCAGCAGATCAGATTCTTGCTCATTGGCCATTAGAGACGTTTTTATCATTGATTATCATTTGCTTCTCTCAGTCAATACACTACACACAGCACTATCTGAAATATCCCTCTTTGCTAAGGTCAAGTGTCTTCTACATGTCGTCAAGTTCATGACATGAATGGGTCAGAGGTGATTGCTGGAGAAAGGCAATGATCACCTGGGATTCATTTAAAGAATGTTGAGGTTAGAAAGCACAAGGAAGGGTTTCTTTAGGAATTAATTTTTAAATTGATACTTATTAAATTCAGTGAAGGATAACCAGGCTGCATCACTGATCTCTTTCTCTGTGCAGTGTGCATATTTCTTTGCATTTATTCAAACCATTGAAAGCCACGAAGATGCTATTTCTGTAGGATTGCCTGTAGTCATACACTGGAGAAAACTTATGCGACTGTCAACATCCATTTTGTGGCTGTAATCTATTTGTAAGATGCAGACTGCGTTTTCTACTTATTTGGCATTTATGCAGAACTTGGTGCATAAACACTTAACTCCACGTGTTCCCAGTGGAGTCAGTGGGCTTACCTCAATGACACAGAAAGAAAATGTAGCTCTTGAAGCATCTTCAGAATGGTATTGTCTGTGTGACTTATTACAGTCTGGGTTTGTACAGTTGTTGTGCTCAAACCACAGTGCTCAATAAAGAGAGTTTCTGTTGAATAGCTGGAAAGAGTCTTTCTGGACAGGCTTTTGAGAACCATGCCATGTTGGTCTCTGCTGGAAGCCATATTTTGCATTTCTTATAATAGCAGCACTTTCTGTCAGTGCCAGAGCTGTTGTAGTCAGTCATCATTCATGGAAATGTAAAATCTTTGTAATGCCAAGTGGTAAAAGGACAATGACACCAGACTCTGCAGTGCATGAAACATGCATATCCTAAACATATGGAAATATCTGTGGCTGCAGATGGCCATCTCTGGCTCCTTTTAAAGTGAGTACTTGATCATTTATGCATCAGAATGTGTTTCACTAGAAACACTGTAAGATGGTGCAATATAATATTCTTTCTGTCATTAGGTTGGGCATGAAGTCTCAGTGCTACCACCATATATTATGAGGCAAAGTGAGCCACCAAAGAATAAAATCAGACTTCGCCTTATTAAATGGATGATAAAATTGAGCAATATCATTTAAAAAAATAAGTGTTAGGGAACCAGGTGAAGATTAAGAAATGCTGTGCTAATTCAGCTATGACAATCACATAAGTCAAATTCAGCTTTTGGAGATGTTTGAGTGGAATAAGGATCTTGTTCTTGTAATTAAAAGGAGTGTCTGCAAAATCTGAAGCAGCAGTATTATTCACACTAAGGTTGAAAATATAGATCGAATGCAGCTGAAACCAACTCAGCCTGAAACAGGAGCTTTGTTGTTCCAGACAGAATATACAAACAGAGATTACAAAGTATAGTTGCAAAGATCACACTGGTGCCACTGCAATACATACTTTATAGTATCAAAGCAGAACTTGTATCTGGCTGCCATGCCAAAGGTTGACTTGTTTGCGTTGTTTCAAAAACTTTTTTTTTTTCCTTTGCTGCATGAGGTGGTGGCATTGCTTATCTGAGAGATGGATCTAACAGCTTTGTAGACTGCAGCATTAGGGCAATCCTCTGTTTGCCTGTTGTGAACAGACTGTCTACTTTACAATGTTTGGGCAATGTAAAGAAACCAGCTCATGAAAAAACCCTCTGCTTTCTGAATGTCTGCCCGCACATCACTCTCCCAGTAGTTTTTCCTCAGGAATTCAATCTGTACTGGTAACAAAAAGCCAAATTTTGAAAAGTTTCTGTTGACTAACATGTAAATGGATAGACAAAGGGGCTTCTGAGGATACCTGGACACAAACTCCCGTAGAAGCTTGATCAGAAATAAGGTTTTGATTGTGATTATCAAGATTTCCTTCAAACTAGGAGATAAAGCCAGAGAGGAGCCTTAAATAATGTCACCAAAAAAAAAAAAAAAAAAAAAAATCAACTAGTTTTCTCACAGTAAAGCAGTGTGAGCTAAGCCATCTTTGGCATATATAGTCTGCCTCCGTAGGCTGCTTTGTTCTGGAAGAATGTGCTTTAATATTGACTGTTCATCTTTTCAACATCTGCTTCTTTCTGTCTTGTCTCATCATCTCTTTTTTGTTCTCATCCTTTCACCATGAAAGGATTATTGTAGCTGAATATCTTTTAAACACATCCCATTCAGATTCATTTGAAACTCACCATTTCAGAAGCCTTTAAGCCTTTACTTAAAGCTTTTAAATCAGCCCTATACTGATCACTGCTAGAGACCAGGTATATCATAAAAACTATGTGCTAGGAAAAATTCCTAATGCTGCAGTGAAGTCAGCAGGGGTGATACAGACCATAGACCTGTTTCCTTCTGTAAGTGTAGCAATTGAAATGCCAATCTCTGCAATTCTAGATGGCTGAAATTGGAGGGCTTTTTTTTCTCTCATAATTATGGTGAACACTTGCACTGTCTTACCTGGAGTTACAGTACTTGGCTACCTTGGAAATCCAGTCCCTGCATTTCACTGTAAGAAGCCCTTCAGGGAGGATTATTTTGAGTTCATATATTTTCCACGGGCCAATAAAGACTTGTTCATATTGATGAAGTACGCTGAAGAGATGAGTGTTGGCTTTCAGGCACTTGGCATTCAAATGTTCAGCTAAAACTACTCAGAATTTTCAGGTGTGGAAATCAGTCTGAAGATATACAAGGTCACTTAGTGTGTCAGTGATCTCCTGTGGCTACAAGAAGTTCCTTCTCAGATCATTTCAGTATTTCTATAGCAAGAAGAGAAACACTGATAGTAAGCAAGCTAAAACTGTAACCATCTTTCATCCCTCATATTTCAACATCAGATGCATTTGAGTTTGGCACAGATTTCCAGATTTCAGCTGGTACGGTGTCCAGGATAAAAACAAACAAACAAACAACAAACCAAAGAACAAAAACCCAACCAAGCAAACAAAATTACTTATGACAAACTTGCCATAAGTATTTGATATGTGATGTTTGACACCAGAATTGACTTCTGGTTGCAGCTCTTCACCAAAATGAAATGGTATTTACTTTATTCTGTCTTGTTTTTATTTTTGGCTAGGTTTACCTGATTTCACTAGTTGGACTGAAAAGGAAGAAAATTAGTGGGCTGTTTTTTCCCATAAGGGAGATGTGCAGGGAAAACATAGGATTAATTTTTTTTAATGTAAATTTTCCTCTTTGTAGTCCTCAAAATCTGTGTTGTTGAAAGTACTGTTCAAAGTAAATCAGTGAAATTCTGTAGGAAGACTTAAAGTTTTGTGCAAAGGTAAATTTTATCCATTTTCTCTAGAAGGAAAGTGTTTCTTCCAAGGTGTATGATTCCTTCTGTGCCAGAGCTGCAAAAAGGAGTGTGGGTGGCACACTTTTTCTATTCTTGTACCCCATCATGCTTCATATTGCTTGAATTTAGTAATTTGTATTTTCCCCTGGTTGAAAACCTGGTTCCACATTTTCATGGCACTTTGAGGAAATTCAGAAATAAGCTTTTTTTTAGTCCTCTTGATAATCTTTTCAGAGCATACAAATGCTCCTGCACACTTTTTTAATAAGTACTTTTCTTCAGTAAAATATATCTTTCTCTAGTCAAGGAAAAATGTCTATCCTTTTCTTTCAGTCGATCTTTTATCTTAGAAACTTGTACTTACTTGAATGTAGTTGCATTATTTCAGTGCTTATCAATATTTTCCACAGATTATTAATAGTGAATCCCTTTCCTAGGTAGACACACACTAACTCACTGACAGTTAGTGCAGAACTATGCTTCTTCCTACTAAAATGTAAGCCAGAAAAACTTTCTTGCTTAGACTCAATTCAATTGGAATATTGAATTGATTAATAGAAATGTACTTTGCAGAACATCTGCCCTTAACAACTGGGCTGCAAAGGGATGCCATCTCCATGCAGAGAGTACAGCTGGGTATGCTGATGTCAGCTACTCCACGGGCCAATAGCAGTTTTTGTAATCTGAGCATTTTTCTTGCATTATGTGTAACTACCTTACAGTTACTATTCTGCCTGCACAGTTTAAGAGGTCCTTGTTATGCTTAAGACCTGTTACAAACCATCTGGTTTTCTCCTACTAACCTGCACTTTCCATGCTTATAAACCAATATCCTGAATGTATTATCCTGAAAAAACAAGCTTTTCTGATCAAGATCTCTTAGAAAACTGCAAAGTAATAGAAAACTAGCAGTGTAAGAAAACTCTAGAGTGAGGCTTCCTTTTATGTAATCTAAACTGACTTTTGCCTATTTTGCAGTAGCCTTATGCTGTTGGTTCATGATTGTCTTGTGATCCATTACAGATAATCCAGGTAATTGTCACTGTGCACTTCAGTAACCAGAAAGGTCCACTGTAGCTAAGGGAGGCAGGAAGGTTTCCTGTAGCTATGTGTAATATAATAAGAGAACAGGAATATCTGGTTCATGTGCAGAGCTACCTAAAATATAAAGTAGTCAACTCAATCCTCCCATAAACCAGAGTGCATTTCTAAGTTTCATCCTCTCATGTGGGAAAAGGTAGGAACAAATCCTGTCCCCTGTTTAATTATCAGCAAATGAGACTGCAGTCTGTGAAAAGGCAAGCTTCTAAGAAGCTTCAAAAAAGCCTTTTACCCCACCTTTGACATTAATTTTGTTTGTCATTCAAGTCCTACTCTTTCTATTATTATTTCTATTATGCTTTTGATATTCACCACACTGACAATGATAGGGGTGTAGAAGTGAATATTAAAAAAGCATTTTCTGCTAGAAATTACATCCTGTCTGTGGCTGGAAAAATTGTATGTTAATTCTTTCATGGGCATCAGAGGTATCATAGAATCATAGAATGTCTTGAGTTGGAAGGGACCTTAAAGATCATCTGTCTAATTATATGAAGAAGAAAAATTATGAGTTGTCACAGATATTTTCTTATGATAGAAGAAAAAAAAGTTTCTTATAATGATGGTAGCCTAACATGAGAAAAATATTTGTCTTCCCACTGATTGTGTATCCAAGTATCTGATTCTTGGATCATTTAAAATGTAATGGAGTCAGGCCATATGTGTGGTATTCAAAATTTTGCTTAGTAGAAGTAAAATAAGTCCATTGCCTGAAGCTGATGTGAAGTGAATCTGAAGTTATGCCATCTGGGAGGTACTGTTATAAAATTGCACCTTTCAGATTGACAGAAGACAAATACTCTAAAGAACTCAGAACTATTTTCTAAAAAAACCTCTTTTTTTCAATACATCACTGCACAATAGTGAACAAAAACCATATCAAATAGGACTAGAAGAAGCTTTTCTTTACAGCAAACTAACCACAGTGTAAAAGAGGTTTGGATTGATAAATTGAGTGTTGGCATGTGATAGATGGATTTAGCACAGATGCATAGAACGTAGATTCCAGTAACATAATGAAATGTATGTTTTTACCCAACTTGCATCACTTTTTACGTTTTTCTTTTTGACCTGATACTGAGGTGGAGAGCTTTAATTAAAATGGATTATTATAAGTGAGTCCAAGCACAGGAAGGAAAGATTAGGAAGCAGCAGGCAACCAAGAAAGAGCATAATAACCAAAGACAGAGTCGGGTTTTTGAGAGAAGAAACACCATAGCTACCACCCTAAATTCTCCTGTAGTATCTTTCCACTGAATAAATAAAGGGAGGTACATTATAAAAGGCTATGCAGGTCAAAATATGAGTTTACTTTTAATTGGAAGACTTTATCATCTTCTGCAAAGATTTAATTGCTTAGGCTTTTTCTGGCTTAAAATCTATATTAAAATGAAGGAAGGAAAAATACAGGGAATATCTAAAAGAACAAGTCATGCATATGGATGTCACTTTCCTAATTTTGAAAATGGAATAGTATCATTAAACAGAGCAGGTTAATAATTCATATATGAATTTATTATTGGTTTGTAGTGTGAAAGCAAGCTAGATTTCAAACCACAAAACAAGTCACACCCATCAGTGGGAAAAGTAAAGGATTTTCATTTAGAAAAGATAAGAGTTTTAATTCTTGCTCATGTGCTCTAACAACTCTAGAACATCAAGAGTTTTGCAATAGTCATGGGAAACAGGGGTCTTTGCCCTACACAAGCACATAGGGAAGAATATAAATCAGAAAAGTTTTACTCTACTTTTTCCCCCACAGCTTACCCAGATACATTAGAAAAAAAATCCTGTCTAAATAGGACACAAAATCTACTGGGTTCTTGTTTTTGGGTTGGGATTTGCTTTGGCATTTTTTTAGCTAATGAATGCAAGTATTATGACTCTGGTATCTACATCAAATATAGTAAGATACAAGATACACAAATAACAGGTCAATTTGCATTCATTTTATGTTTGTTGTTGCTATTTTTCAATACTTTTGTCAAAAAGTCTGAAAACACACACTCTGGACTTTTCACCTTTGTCACTAACACAACTGCTCTCTTCCCAATCTAAGCAGAGAATTTAAGGGAGAGTTTATTCCTTACAGAAAATCTCAGAGGAAATTTTGTTGTTTTTCTTCTTAGTATCATACACAGTTACAGCACATTAATTCTGGATTAGAATGAAAACCACTGTTTGCTGTGCTGACTTTCCTTAAAATATTACTTTCTGGCATCTTCAGGAGGAGTAACATCAAATTATTATGATGATCCAGAGGGGCAGGAGTCAAGCCATACCTAATAGTACACTGTCTAAACACTGTCATTTATCCATGCAAACACAGTCATTACAGGACTCCTCTACAGCAGAATTTTTACTTTAAATAGCTTCACAAACTTTGACATAATTTCTTTTTCACATGAGATGTGCAGAGGCACACCTTTGCTCATGTCTAGTATTACCTACTCAGTGCAAGAGCATACAATTTTCTCGTCCATGCAACTACTAGAAATGGTTAGCAGGGCTGTGAATGCAGTTACAGAGAAGGTCAGTGTTCTACAATTTCACTAGAAATACTACTAGTTATTTCCTACTCACATTTTTTTTGCACGCATTATTATAAAAACAATGAATGTAAATCATTGCTGTCTCACAAAAACTTCTTTTATGAGCTCTCTGAAAAATAATTGTAGCTCGCAATAGCCCATGCTTGTGACTAGTACCAGGTAAATCATGTAAATTCATGTTCTCTTTTACAACACACACTGCTTTCATGTCCTGTGTCTTAAGCTTAGACTACAGCCCAAAATCTGATTAATATAATTTACTGGATTTATAAAATTGGTGGAGATGTGACAGCAACAGCAGAGTCTACATAACAGCTGTGTGAAATCCTGAAATTAAAATATACTTGTTCAAATGTGCACAAAATAAGTAAAAGAAATCCTACAGTACTAGACAAACGGAAGTCTAAAGCAGCCAAAACAAAAATCCTTGCGTTTTCATGTCAGAAATGTGATTTACTGTAGTTTTTTTTTTTTAATTTATGATCATATGATATGAATTTTTGAGTGTGGGGAGAGACAGAGAAATCTTTGAAGTGGTCATAGGGACCCTTCAGTAACACGTCACTGAATATAGTAACTCTTTCTTTGAACTGCTTGCAGCTTGTAGGCTTTGAAAAGTCACTACATTTTTCCATGTAACCCACAATGAAGATCAGAGTCAACATTTAATCTTCATGACGTCAGAGTGTGTATTTGCGATAGAAAGCCCAATACAGTTATGAGTTTATTACGATTATTCATTTAGACCTACCCTTTTTTCTTGACTAGGGTGATTGTAAATTGATTAATTTTCAGAAATATCAATACTTTATAAAAAGACTACATAGCTAAATATGTTCAGTGACATATTTAGAGATGTCACTGGGCTTGACAGTTGAAATTAAAGACATGGTGAGATTTACATCTTGTAATAAAAAGCAGCTGTTCATGCATACTCATGATTGCTGTAGTTCTGCCTCCAGACTTCAGGTGGGTCAGTGAAATATTGAACTCTGTAGAATAAGCATCTTAAACATTTGTAATTTTATATGATACAGACTTTAATAATTGTGATAACTGTATTACAGCAGTGGCTGAAAAGCTGACTTGGTGTTCAGGGCGTTTCTGGCTTCTCTGCCTGATCAATTTTGCTACTCTGCTTTGGCCTGGAAAGAGCAGTTACTGTATATTGCATAATTGCACAAATTCCTGGAGCTAGTAACACATGTTATATGCTGCTGGAAAGTGTGAAATCCACACTTTCCAGTGCTAATAGCTATTTGTTTATTTTTAATTTCCTGGTTCATGAAGTGCAACTTCCCCGCCTTGTATAATTCAGACTGTACTACTACCTGCTCGCTGTGGCCCACGGTTGTCCAGGTTTCCAACCGTCTGGTCTTCTAGGACATGAACACAAGGAAATTGTTTCAAAAGTACCAGCGTAACTAGGCAACTCTGCCATTTCTGTCTTTGAATTTTTCTATTTGGATTTGCTAGCTAGAAACATAAGAAGATATCACATTATTAATGAAAAAAAAATTAGATCCATTCCCTACAGGAGTCTTCCATTCTTAGTTGATGTCCAGGCTAAGACTGATCTTGTTTTCATACAGAACATGATCTAATCATTTTTTTTCTTCAGTTAATCTGCCTTTCCATTAGCTCCTGAGAGTAAAATAGTAACATACTAATATTGTTTTGGCTTCTTGGCCAAATACAGGTATTTCTTCAGGCTCGTTTGTTACCATTCATCTAATAGCTGCTTTAAGGTTTATGAGAAAAAATAAAACCTACCATAGGGATAATCTCAAATATGGCCAGCAGCTTTTGCCAAATGGTTCACAGCAGCCCTACAATTATCTTATTGCTTAATTTCTCAGAAGGGAAACACTCCTTCCTCAAGCTTTTGCTGTAAAAATTGTGGAACTCAAAAAAAAAAAAATTGCTTCTATTTTAAAGGTCTGATTTCGCATGAAAATTATATGCATTGCAAAATGTTTTCATGGTAATTTACCTGTCATAAACGTCTATTGTACTGAAAAACTCTACAGGGAGTTGGATGGATTTATTCTACATATAGAATTTGTAAAAAAGGCACAATGATAATAAAAATAGAAATATTATGACTTGCTGAAAACCCCCAGATACAGAGATTGTTTTTAGCTCAAATGTATCAGCATTCTGAGGTCTGAGTTAAAACCAGGCTTCCTAGCAGGGATTAGGTACATGCTATTGTACTTTTATAATGAGGAGAGCACCAAACCAAACAAAAATATTGTGCTGTATTGACAGAAGGCATTCAGAGCTGCTGCACATAAAATAAGGCAACAAATAACACATAAGGCTCAGAACACTGCTGTGTTTGTGCCGTCATTGTTCTGAATGCAAAGCTTAGCTTTTTTGCTGAAAAAGTAGTCCAGAAAGAGTTGCAGTGGCCCGAGCTCTGCTCCACTTCAGTGTACACCCAGAGAGCGGTCCTTGGAAAGTCCTTCCCAGCTTTTGCAGTGAAATGTGCCCAAGGGGCAGTGGTTCTAGTGTAAAATCTGAAATAACTTGATTTTCACATTTTTGCTAAAGTAAGCCTGAATCCAGCCCTCAGCTATGCCCATCAGTCAATATTTTCACTTACTTGGGGGAAGCATAGCAGGCTTTGAAGTGGAGGAGAGTCTTTTCCAATATAAATGATTCCATGACTTAAATGCAGTTGCTCATAACAGACTTTGTTGCTGGGTGGTCAGATACAATGGGGGGGGGGTTTGCCTGTGTGCTCACAAGAGTGTGCTGTTTTCCATTGTGTTTCCTTTTCCAAATGCTAAAATTTGCGGGGTTATACTCTCTATACTCTTGGGAGCCTTCCATTTACTTGGGAGAAAGTGAAGGCATAAAAATGGAATTCAGAAGTAGTATTACTATTGTTTAGAATTGCTTGGGAATTTTTCAGAAAAATGCTAGAAACTGTTAGTTCACAAATCCTAACCATTTTTCATCAGAAAACAGTCCTCTGGGAAGACTATTGTAATAAATTATTTCATTAAAATGTATAATTCTGATGTTTCCTGTGTGAAATGTACGAAGATATTTAAGATTAAATATTCAGCTGGGAAGTATTTTGAGGCTTTTGTCTCCTCAGGCTTTTTGGAAATGTGGATTTCCTCTTTCAATGTTAAAACATCCAGGGCTGGAAAACCTTTACCTGTCACATGTTATTTACTGCATATTTATTCCTTCAGTGCTGGGAGAGCCCCCAGCAGCCCACCCCCAAATAGAAAAGGACTAGGTGACCGTCTTCCTGGCATGAGAGTTGTGCTCTGCTATAGACCTGAATTTTACTTCCTGAAGGCAGGGATCAAATATGAGTTATTTTCCCTTGGTGCAACAGCACTTGCTGGGAAGAGCTGAGCCAGCTGCTAGGTGGATCTGAGCTGTACAGCTTCCCTGCACTTCAGCATGACTGCTGCGGTGTTTATCCTGTTTACACTGGGGGATGGTCTGAGTAAAAGCACTCAAAATAACAGGCTTGCAAATGTCCACAATGGGATCATACCTGAGTTGTTTTATGTTACAGTAGGAGGGAATACCCAACTGTATGAGGGATTCTGTTATTAACAGACGTGACATAAAAATCTTCAGCTAATTTGACGATACAGGTCAACTTCAGTAAAGCTCCTGCAGACTTCAAGTGCTGTTTTCTTGCTGAAACCAGTGCTAGTGGCTCAGGATCAGCCTCTATTTTACAAGTCGGCAGCTGAAGCTACAGCTCATCCCCCTTCTTGCTGAGTTCTAATGTTGTACCAAAAGCCCTGAAACAATGCACAAAAGTACTTGCCTCATTATATAGCACCAGAGAGACTTTTTAGCCCCTGCATATTTGGCAACCACAAAACAACAGAGCTGGCAGTGGGACTGTGCTCTGTATTCATGTCTGCTTAAACAAGCTTGAGTAAAGCAATACTTAGATCTAATAAACCAGGTAAATGTCACTCCTGTGAAGGCTCCTTCCAGAAAGAGATGATGCACACTGCCATGCAGCAGGGTCATGCCTAAGCCTCATGGAGGAGACCCAAATTAAATCATATCTCCAGAAGCCGTTGTTCCCTAGATACCAATATGAAAATAATCCATTTCTAAAGATAAATTTTTCCCATACCTCAAAAGTAGAGTACATCAAATGTTGCAAGAAACAAAAAATAGTAGCTGTAGAGATGGTCTCAGAAATTTCAGTGTGTGTAGAGGAAACCCAGAGCTGCTAGCATATTTTTTACCTTTTTGACAGCACTTAAATGTTCTGTGGCAGACAAATCTGCAGGAAATAAAATTTTATGGTGTGCTGTAACCATACTGGTTATATATCTGTACACTACTGGCAGACTATCAAAAGACACACATTTTCAGTGTTTCTGAATATGACTTGAAAGCAGCTTGACTTCTGTAATCATAAACACTGACAAGTGTACTCTGCGCATGTGGACCAGATGATGTCTCTTTTCATATTAGCATGGTGGTGTTGAACAAGCAGTCCAGTGAGATCAAAGTGAACTGAGTAGCAAAAGGAATTTTCTATCTTGCCTAAATATTGGTTATAAACTATTTGGCCTATAAAAGGAAACTGCAGCTCCTGTTTTCTATCCTATTAAGTTACTGTTCAAAATAACAGTAAGCAGTGTTGGCAATTATTTCCTTTCCATTCTGTGCATCTTAGTAATATGGAATCAGATTCTCTTTTCATTTATCCTAAAATAATCCCTAATGGAGGGGCACTACTGACCATGAAAGCAATGATAGCTAATTGCAGACATAAGATACTTTTCTTCGTGTGTGTATGTATTTATGTTTACAAGAACTCTGATAACTCTATACTGACTATCTGTACTGTATACTCTCCAGGCCAGTACTGTCACGACAGAAGCACATAAACTAGGTGTAAGCATATCCTTCAAAAACACTTCCCCTTTTCAGTTCCTATTCCTCCCTTCGAGAAACAATGCCTGTGGTTTCTAGCTCAGTTGAAAACCAGGAGTAATTCATGATTTCATTATCTTTTTTTTATGGAAAGGTAGTACAGCCAAGTAGAAGTTACCATTCCAGAATAAGTGAATGATGAAAAATCAAAACCAAGCATATCAGTGTAATGAAATCCAACTGTGTTTTTGGGCTCTATTTTTTTACAAAGGCAGTACATTTGTGTATGTGTACATAATTACCACACTAAAGAACGCATTTGAAAGTGGGAGAAAGTAAATGTAAACAGTTTGGCTCTAATGTCGTTGTCAGGACCTTAATCACTAGTGTAAAATGTCCTTGTTCTGGTTACTGTTGCCTGGTTTGACGAAAAGTTTTTCTGTCATAATGGATGATATGGAAAATATTGAACGTTTAATGCTCTTTTGCTGCTGACTTACAGAATGCTTTACTGTAGCTGAATTTAGATGAACGTAACTTAGTTGGTTAGAGCACAGTGCTAATAATGCCAAAGTCGATTCCCATAGGAACCATTAACTTACCAATTGGACTCAACGATCCTTGTGGGTCCCTTCCAACTCATTCTGTGATTCTGTGAACTAGATGTTTGATAGTACTAAAACTAACAAAAAGGATTAGAAGGATATTCTAAAGGTAAGGAAAGAATAGATTGCAGGATAATTTTAGGGAAATCAGAAGATTAAGGTCAACAAAGAAAAGAGAGCTTGCAATAGAGCCCTCAAGGAACTAGTTAAGGCAGTCTTGAGAGACAAAAGAGACGAAGTAGAGAAAAACAGATCTAATATCTATATTTAAAGTGAATGAGCTATTGTATTGTCATCTGACTTGAATATGAAAAAAGATATAGAAATATTAAATAATAGCATTGCAAGCATCAGAAGATTTACAAAGTTGTGGAAACACATTAGTGCGATGCCAGATAGGATAAGCCTCATCTAATTTGTGAGCAACTGGTTTGGTGGTGGGAGGCCATAGATGAGACATATCTTGATACTGCCCTAGACTTATGGAAAGTAAACTAACAAAGCCAATACAAAGTAGATGTGTTCAGCTGTCATCCCCAAACAACGGTTCAAACAGATGATTTTCTTCTTTGTCATCACTGTACTTCAGTGCAGATGTCATAGTGGTCAGCATGGTAAGAAAGTTTCTTTCCTCACGCTGGCAAGAACAACAGCACCGCAGCTTGTATTCAGTGTGGCACTGACCCCCAGAACATGTGTGCTGGTTATCCAGGTACATAATCCATTTGCTCAGATTTTCCCTCCAGTTCCCTAGTTCAGGGTCTTGGCCATGTCTGACTTACCAAGGGCAAAGGCTGCAGGAAGGAGTAGACTCTCCTTAATAACACTTGATCTAGAGCCTGTGGCTGGGGCCACCAAACCAAAGGCCAAATTTAGGATTCTGTCGGTGTCTCTGTGACACATCCCTAGTGGCCTGGGCAAGGCATATGGGCTCCTGTAGCTATAGGAATGAAGCCAGCCTCAGTGAAAAGCCTAATCTCCATAGTGGATACCTAAGGAAGGTCTTGTTGGGATCATTAGTGGAAAATTTCTCTGCCACTGATACTGAAAACAGTGAAATAAATAAAATGCTTTTCAGAGAGAAAAATATGGAGTTCACTGAGACGTTCTGTGTACCAGTTTTCAGCATGCTTTTTGCATAATTAGCAGGCTATTAGAGAAAATAACTAGAAGGCACCTTTAGAAATCTTTCTTGCTCAGGGTGCTTCCGTATACAAAGCTGAAAGTACCATGGCAGATTTTAAACAGCAACTACTATTTATGGTGGTGCTAAAAAACCTCCTGAAGTGAATTTTTCTTTAAGCTTCTCAACTTAAACCTTGACTACACATTGTCACTGTGATATACCTGTGGATGCCTAGCATTAGCTTAGTCAGGAATGCTGTGTTTAGCCTTTTCTCAAAGTCAAGTCAAAATCTGCTGTGAAAAACTCTACACAGTTGAATGCATTAGTATTCCATAGGTAAAGTCAGTATATACCTGTACACTGACCTCTATTTTGAATCAGTTTTATAGCCTTAAATGATTAGTGCCTGAAATAAATGATTGAATATGCCTTGAGAGAAAATGTGTGATGAATAAAAAGATGACAAATACTTCGTTTTCTGCTGAGACCTGGAGGAGATTTATCCTGTTTAAAAAAATTTCTAGAGTGAAAATGAAGTAATAATCTGAATTTTCATTTTCAATTCACAGAGATACTTGCAAAGAAAGAGTTTTCCTGGAATGTTTAAGATCTTTTCTAGCATAGTGATGTATTTTGTGCCTCCTGTCTACTCCTCCTTTTATCTGCATAAAGTTGCACATGTACATTGGAGCTGTTCATTGCTAGGAAGAACTTAAGACAAATGTTCCCTGTTCAAAAGGGACTACATTTATTTCACTATGGCCAGTAAAATCATTCCACTCACCTGTGACTTGAAAAGATGACCTAGGAGCAGATCCGAAATCCTTAAGAGTGCTACTAGATAATCTATATGTATCAGGAAAGACAGTAGCGTCCATTCCAACCTTGCACTGGTTTTAAGCATATATTTCTTGTGAGGCCCTGGCAATACTGTATAATTAATACATACAGTAGTAGTTTCTCTCTTAACTCTGTGGGACATAATATCATTTAACTGAAAATAGGGGGAAAGGTGAAAGGATCACCTTTTTAGACTTGCTGAGCAGAACTTGAGAAGATCAGCATCTCCTGCCTCCTTTGTAATGGAAAGTATTTCCATCTTTTGTTTGTAATTATCTTAATTCGTCTGGACACTCATAGAATTAAGTATAGTGCTGGAAAAGCACAGGCCTTATACCGTCCTTGTGCAGGAGGACTTTAATGTGTCCAACCATTTTACTGTGCTGCTGGAATAGCATTAGACAGCTTTTCTACTCCCAATAAGCTGAGCCAGTGGTTGCAAGGCTTCTATATGTTTACTTCCCAGACAGATGGAAAAGGCAATTTCAAACAAAGTAGGCAAAAACTTTCATTTTGGAAGGACTTCTTAAAATAAACTCTTATTTAATTAACAGTAGAACACTTCTTACTGCTTTCTGCAAAATTCACATGCTTTTAAAGAGAACAACCAGAAGTCACATTTATAAACCTTAGATTCCTCTGTGTTTGAGCCTTTCTATGATTTTATCTGCCAGGGGTTCAGACCACTGTAGTGCACTAAAGGCAGATTGTTCCCATGGAGGGTGAATCTCCTTAAATTTAGCAAGTAAAACCAGGGCATTTCCATAGACCTTCATCACGGATGTGCTGCTGACCCAGCCCCTGAAGAGCAAACCCCACTGTATCATGCTTCCTACCCTACAGCAAAAGAGCTGGGCCAAAAGCAGACTTTGTATTTTTGTCAAAAACATAATATACACAGGACATATTTTGAAGGTGCACGTGCCAAGGCCTGGTGCACTAGGCACACCAGTGGAAGAAAGCATGTGTGGCTGACAAATTGTCCAACATCAAAACTCCCATCTGTAATTTTCCTTAAAAATCTCATAGCTGAAGCTCATTCTCTCTCTCTTCTTCTTACTTCTGTAGGTATTTTGTGCAAAGCACAAATTAATTCACTCCTTTTTAGTAATTTTCTAAGGACTTTGCCTTTTCCTGTCAAAACAAATCCTATATTTTATTCACTTAGACTACTATGATACTTGCAGTCTTTCCCATATGCTGTTAGCTGCTCATTTATCTTGCACTAGTGATAGTCTTTTTATGTGACCTGTGGTGTGACTTTTGTTGAATAGAATGTAAAACAGGAGCTGATAAAGTTTGGTTTTACATCCGAGGGTCATAAATATTGAATAGATTCCCTGTCATGCTTTTAAAGAAGAACGTCACGCCTCTTTTGGTTTTGCTGTCAGACTTTCAAAAGCAAAGGCCTACCAGGAGTACTGGGGTATATGTAGAATACTTCTTCACACTTCTAAAGGAGCACAGAACGATTTGTAGAAATTTAATAATAAATACAAACAGTCTGAGCTTCAAAATGCTACATTAATGCAGCACTAGCACTGTAATGTCAGACACTCAAAATCAGAATATTTTAGAGGGTTGGGCTGTTCTAATTGTAATGTGACTGAGCTGCATATCCCACATTACATATGGCATATTTTAATAGTAAGAATGTATTAAAACTTACATTTTAAAATCCACTTTTCTTTTTCAATGTGCAAAGCTTATGTTAATGATGAGTGAGTGACAAAGTCAGATTTGAAGGTGATCACTTCAGTGGTAATAAATTGTCAAACTCCATAGTTTCACAAATCCTTTTTTGACCATCAGGTTTTTCATTCAAATAAACATTAAGCATGCTGGCTTGAAGTAACCAGTTCGCTCCTCAGAGTTAATCAGTTGGCTCTTGAAATAATGTCATTTAATCTCTCAAACTGTAGTTTTTTTATTTTTCCAAATCAGGACAGATATATAGGTCTTATATATTTTTAAAAGCAAATAAGCATACTTAGAGAATTTGAGGGCATCAGCCAGCTTCGAGATTGCTCATCTATAGCTTTCCTAGTCAAAGGGTACACTGAGAAATAGAAGTGGTTGAGGGATAATTCACACTTTTTGTTTGAGACCAACGCTGACAATTCTATGTCAGCTTGATTTGTTTCATGGGTGCTTCAGTATTACCAGTTTGTAATTTGTTATCTGGACCTAGTAAAATGTGTGAGGTATCTTTACTTTTCTCTGCTTACACATAAAGCAGCATTAGTGCCCATTTCAGTTCAATCTAGAGTCCTGTTTTCAAGAGATATACAACAGACTTTTCATGATCTTACCATGGTCTTTAAACAATACCCTTGCCCCACATCTCGCCCTAAGGCTCTGCGATTCATCATCCTCACTAAGTCACTTAAACCTTTCTTTTAATCTTCAAATATAATTTGTATCTCTTTGAGAGGCTGATTTCAGCCTAATTTTAAGATACTATCTGTCCTAAGTGTTACTTAACGGTGCTACGTGAGCAAGGACAGTATGTTCAGATTTCAGATTTTTAAAAGTGTGTGCTTTGTTATGAGTCAAAAAGTGGAAGAACTGGGGACTATTGAACTCCTATCTTTTTCATCTACTGAAGGGCTTTTCTTTAGTTAAAATGGGGATCTCATTAGCAGAGATATTAATTTATACTTTTTTCATTTTTTCAAATTATTCCTAAGGCATAATAAACTACTATGTAACATGCTTATGTCCAAACACAGTTGATAAAAACAGTCTGTAGTCTGAGTTTTTTAATAGAGTTATAAAAAGTCTTTGAAATTTTAAAAAATTTCACTGTGTTAGAAGTAGTAACATTCTTCCCCATTACAGTGACTTTTTCATTAACAGCGATGATTGATAGAGAGAGTCTATTCCTGCTAGAAAATAACTCCGTTCAAATTCCAAATCTAAATAAGACACTGGAGTCTTAGTTGTACAGATATATGTATTTCCCCACTCTGCACAGACAAAACAGTGCAGAAAGTAATAATCCACGGTCATGAAAGTTTGGTCACTCTGCCTGTCAGAGTCACAGGAAAGTGTCTGCATCAATACAGTTTTCATTCTTGAATTTTAGGTAGTCACTTTATGTTTCAATTGAGCAGCCATATAAATTTAACAGTAACCAGGCAAGATCTGCTACTGACTTGAGCAGGTGGAGGAAGATGGTCCTTACACATTTTGTGCCTGACATGAAAAAGCAAGCACAGAACAAGCCATGAGGGCCAGCCTGAAAGGTTCACTCAGCTGTTGCTGCAAGAACAAAACTGTGCCTTAATATTTATTAAGAGAGTTAAGACGGAGGTGAAAATTAATCTTTCAATACAGGGAAATGGCTGAAAAGTTTTATCTGAAACTTACTAAAAGCTATTTGCCCCTGGGCTTGTACAAAGCAGGAAAGTATCATCAGAGAAGGAGAATTTTTCAAAAAGTTACCTGCATAAAAGAAACAGAAAGTTATGATGGCATTTCTGGCATAACCTTACCAGGTACTTGTACTGGATCTTACTATAGTAATGTATCTTATCTGACCCAAATCCAACAACAAATAGTTCTGTTCTCTGTTCCTTTATATTTTGCTGCTGGCTGCACATAAAATTGAGCATTATTCATTCAAAGAATATTAGTATCTAGACGCCATTTATCCATGCACTCACAAAAGAAATAGTAAAGAGTATTTGTTTCAACATAATGGCTTCATTAAGCAAACAGAACACAAATAACTCAGTATTGTAGAAAGAAAGAGAGTTTTCATAAGCTGAAGAACAGGATAGGGTCAACAGTTCCAGTGTCACTGAACAAAACTGGAACAAAACTGGTGACTCCTTTGCTAAGCAGCATCACAAAATCAAGCTTGGTATTATTAAAATGTGTCTTGTCTCTGTAGTTGTGTAAGAGATGGTGTAAATCTTTGGAGCTATTTTGCTTATATCTATCAAAATAAAAGGACTCTTAATTCACAATTTATGAGCACTCCAGTAAGTGTTCCTGCAGGCTACTGTGACCACCTTAACAACCTTCATAGAATGCTAAGCAGAAACAGCAGGGACCCTTCTACACATAAATAATTGTTTTTTAATATCACTTTATAATTTATTTTTTTTAATCTTTGGATTATTAAGTTCTTTGCCCTCTGCTACACGGGATTTTACCTGGTCATCTCCACACTGTTGTAAAGAAAAAAAGACTTGAAATAATACCTAGACATCTTCACTGTTCCATGCTGACAGAGCAGAGGCAGCTGGTATCGATTGCCACATCTAACTAGTAATAAGAATGTAAACTCAGCCCCATGCTGCTTTCCATCAAAGCAATGCAAGTCAAGCTTTCCTTTTGCACAGGCCTGCATTCATTTCTCCGGTTGTCAATACGTCCTGATAGAGCATTTAGAGACTTATCAATATTTAACTGCACTTCTATTGACTCAGCAATTACAGAGTAATTGATTTAAGATTGATTATCATCATGTTAACATTTTAATGGTCAAAGACTAATATGACTAACTGGACATGAAATTATTTTATGCTTTTATTACTTTTGCCCATATATATTACTGTTCCTTGTCACCAGATTTTAAGTTTTACTTAATGTTGTACTGTTCACCAGAAATAGTTGAAAATATTGTTTATAGATTTCTTCTTTGCAAGAATTGATTCCTATTTCTACAGTAGAATAATTTTATTATGATCAAAACATTCAAGTGTATCTCTTCGGAATATCTTGTTACTGGTTAAAACATATGAAAAGTAGCAAACAGTCAATTAACCCATTGTGCCAAATGTGAGACAGTTAGCTAAAGGATAAGACAACGAAGTTATTTTATCAACTGCAGTGCTGTATCCAATACCTAGGTTTGATGAATGATGCCTTTCATTAATCAGTTTTATTGATTTCTTGCATGGAAAGGTCTGAGACATAGTTGGAACTACAACAGGTTTGAGCTCTGCCAGCTGTGGTGGATATAAACATAAGCCAAGAAAAATAACCAAAAAATAAAACCCATAATGTGGAAAGATGGAATCTTTTTCCACTGCAACAGCGACTAACTCAGTCCTGGTTTTGCTCTTTGGTTCTCTCGGTGTGTGAGATGGAGTCAAGGTTCCGTGTGATTTGCTGTGTACAAGAGCAGTGGAACAGGAGGGCAGGACCACCTGCCACCAGTATCGGTTCAGGATTTTACGTTTTAGACAGGAGATAAAATCACAAATAAAGAGCTAATTTTTTTTTTTTTTTAAGTAGCTGTGCTGGTTTAAAAGTTAACCAGCAGGGGAAACCAACCCAACTCAAAAGAGAGATTACAAATCAGAATAACAATTTAATAAAATAATACAATAAGTACGACCACACGGACAAGCAACCGACCCTAACCCACAAAGCCCAAATGTACAACCCAGCACCCCAGGGCACAAACAAAACGGTGCTCCCTGGGCCCCCCCCTGAGTCCAAAGCAAAGGGAGAGGGGAAAAAAACCTGCTGGTGGGAGAGCTGCTGCAATCCGGCCAAAGTGGTGATTGCAGTTCAGTTGAGGGTGGTGGTCTCAGTCCGGTTGAGAGTGGTGAGCTGCAGTCTGGTTGAGAGCAGTGAGCTGCAGTCCTCCTCTGGATCCTACGAGTGGTCGTAAGGTTCTGAAACTCCAGGTTTATATATTCTCCAGCTCAGGTAGGAATGATTAGTCCCTCCCTCAAAGCAGGGAATTCCATAAAAGGATGTTCAGTCCTTCCCTCAGAGTGGGGATTTCCATAAAAGGGCATGAGGGTGCTCAGTCAGGGAATTCCACAAAAGGGCATGAGTACAGGAGCATGGGGGGGGGGGGGGGCACCTCGCAGGCCTCTACTGACAACAGTTTCTGGGAAATGGCATCGAGGGCTATAGAATACACAGTTTTGGGCTCCACCCATCCAGTGATGAATCGGTCCTAGCTGTTCTAACTAGGACAGTAACATCTAGCTCAATTAATGGAAATCCAACAGAAAAATGAGAGGAGAAATTGAATTACAGGTGTTCAGGAACTGTCACTGTAAACCATTTTCCACCCAACTTTTTCTAAGATTATCAGAGAATAATATAAGAAGAGCTAACATGATGTTTTTTAGCTGTCTTTTGTCATGACTTACCTTACAGGGCACTTTCTAAGAACCCAATTCTGAAATTTTTCTCAAGAAACAGAGACCAGTTGCTCTCACAAATAGACTTTGGAAGGCTGAGTGTTAGATCTGGGTCTTAATCAAAGGAAAAAACAGTAAAGGAATCTTCAAAAGATACCTTGTTATGCAAATGAGGAGGTTGGTGAGCTAATGTGTTATGCAAATGTGGAGATTGGTGAGCTAATGTGTTATGCAAATGTGGAGATTGGTTCATTGCAGAACCAGCTTTTTCACTGGTAACACCTGAAAAATGATATTTTCTGGAACAAAGTGGAGAGATTTTAAGTTCTTGAAATTTTGTGAACCTTGCTTCCAAAGCTATCAAACAACTCCCACTTGCTGGGCTGCTACGTAAAAGATGGCAAATTTTATTCTACAGCATTGTCGTTGGAGGATTTGGTCAGACCTGTGACTGTTCATGGTGTGTATATTTGTGACTTATTTTTCTGTTCTTTAATAGCTAATGGAAGTTTCGTAACTTTCAGGCATGAGCAGTCCTGCAGACCTCTTCTCATAGAATTACAGAATTTTAGGGTTGGAAGGGACCCACGGAGATCATCTGGTCCAACCCACCTGCCAAGGCAGGGCCACCTAGAGCAGGCGACACAGAAACGTGTCCAGGTTGGTTTGGAATATCTCCAGAGGGGGAGCAAAGCAGGTGCCCTGTGCATCACTGAGGGGTCCGTGAGGGTCACTGAGGGGAAAGCTGGTGCCCTGTTTGTCACTGAGGGTTCCCGAGGGGCAACTGGGTGCCCTGAGTGTCAGTGAGGAACTTTAAGGGCCACTGAGTGGGAAGTGGGTGTCCCGTGTATCCCTGAGGGGGAGGCAGGTGTCCCGCATGTCGCTGAGGGGGAAGACACATGGCTCATGTGTCCCTGAGGATCTCTGAGGGGTAAGCGGGTGTCTCGTGTGTCCCTGAGGGGCTATGAGGGACACAGAGCGGAAAGGGTGCCTTGAAGGGTCACCAAGGAACCATGAGGGTGCCCTGAGGGAGAAGAGACAGGGCAGAGCAGGTCAGTCGCCGCTGTGCTGCTTTTCCCACCCTGCAGGAGGGCATGATTTCCCACTACTCCCCTCAGTAGTGGTGTCCTTCCCCTCCCGCGGTCTGTGAAACAGGCACAAGCGAAAGGCACTTTGAGAAGCTCAATAAATAGTTGTGGAGTCGCCTTAGGGCAGATTTTTGGCTGTTAGAGAGGTATAAGGAGTGTTGAGCAGCAGAATCAGAGGGGCAGCAGGGTGTTTCAGTGGAGTTACTGAGGGAAAAAGTTCTTAACCTCCATCAGGCTTGGTAAGGTAACTCAGAGGGGACAGACACTTACAGAGAGGTAAAGCTGAGGGAACTTCACAAGATTGGTCGGGTGTTTTGAGGGAAAATCTCAGGTAAAGAGTGAGGAACAGAATGAAGATCTTGGAGGGAAAAGCTGAGTTACTCAACGTTTTTTTTATAGGGGACAAAAAAATGAGACATTGAGAGTAAAATCAGAAGTACCTTACGAAAGACATGGTAGCTTCTCAGTCTGAATTGTGTTCTCCTGCCCTAGCAGAGACGTGAGACATTGAGACAAGAAGGAGCAAGGAGAGCAGTGGCTTGGAGCTGAAGAGGAGGCACGAGAAAGACCCTCTGGGCAAGGGGATGTTTGCAAAGGGACCTTTGCACAAGAAAGGACTCCCTGGCATTCCCAGGGTAGGGATACCTAAGAGTCCAGTGGGCACCTTCAGGCTGCTCCAGCCAGCTTGGCACTGGGCGACCTCCCTGTAAGTAGGGCTGGATCTTTTCTTTGTTGTCGTTGGCCTTTGGCCATCGTGCTCCTTTGGCTGCCTGGAGGGGCAAGTGCCCTCTGAGAGTCCCTATCTCCACACCCAAGGTGGGAAACACAGCTCTCCTGACCCCCAGCCCACCCTGTAAGCAGGGCAGGGTTTTTTCCCTTGGCACCTTTGTGCACGCAACTCCTGGCCTGTGTGACCCATATAAATAAACCAGAAGGAAATCCTTTAATATTAATACAGATAGGTTTTTTGGCATGTAGTGAGAAAAATAAACTATCAGACCCTTCACTTAATGCTAAAATTGCTCCTGTTCTGTACAAAGATTCCTCGAGATCTGCAGTTTCACGAGATACACAGAAATTACATCTTCCAGAGTAATTTTAGCATGGCAGTTCAGGCTAAGCATAATAATTAATACTCGCTATAATAGACAGTGATATGGTAAATACAGCTTCAGCATTCCTGATACCTGATACAGTGTCCCACATAGTAGGTTTTATGTGTTAACTTCTCATCAGTCAATGAATCCCAGAACAAGCAACCTCTGCCAGGTGCTAAATGGGATCTGATCCAAATGAAATCTGGTGGTCTTTCTGATCTTGTCCAGGTTTGTATTAAGAAATTTAGTACTGCACCTTAACTTGGGCCAAATGATAAAATACCATCATTATCAATTAATTTGAGAGATTTCATGAGTGTAGGAAACCTTGAAAGGCAACAGTAAGCTTTCTTGAAGAGTCTAGGAATTATTCCTGAAGGTTTGATTAATCTATTTTTTACCAAGATGGACTCTAGAAAGAGCCTCAAACTAAGGCTGTATTTTGTTAAAATTAAATCTGTAAAAGCAGAAGAGATATTTTAAACACACAGGTGACTCAAACAAACATCCTTGTTGTTACTAATTCCAATCAAGAGTTTTTTCCTGTGAAAAACCAACGGACGCTCTCACAGTACTGGAAAAAAAAAGGGAAGGGATCCAGAAATAATCACTGTCAAGAAGCTGGTTTTGAAATGAAATTAATTTCTGACTTGCATTTGGACAGACATAAGATATGCGTAAAACACCCAGGAAACACTTTTATTCTGACTTTGTTGCACTTTTCAATTACTTTGCACTGTTTGTACTGGGGCCTGCAGTGGGCCCTTTTACTCCTCTCATTCACTTGAACTAAATTAGAATAGTCAGAAAAATCAGTCTGCTGCCTCAGAAAAAGTAGGGAGTTCTGTGTTAAGGGTTCCCCTGCATTCAATGAATTTGGATAAGGAATTACAGGTTTGGATAATTATCGTGAGAAAGCTGATAGCAGCTAGACCATTGCTTATTCTTGGGTTAATTTTTTTCCAGTTTTAAATGAAATGTGCAATAGTCATAGAACAGAACTATGTGTGTCAGGTGAAAAAGTTTATTCCCACTCACTCAGACTACTGATTGTGAAATGAATAAAACATTTTAAAAGGACAAATCGGTCCACATGTCTACAGTTCATTTTAGAACTTTATGATTTATTTAAACTTCTTATCCATAAGTAGAAAACATTGAATTTCACATTAAATATTTCATTTTAATTAAAACTCAATAGCGGGGGAAAAAAACCAAACAAACATACCCCTTCCAAAAAAAAAAAAAAAGCCAAACCAAAACCCCAATATGACAAAATTGTAACATAATTCTTAGTCTCTTTTTCTAACTGTACTGCATGAAACTGAGGAGCTGAATATTTAGAGCCAGTGGATGTCATAGTTTTATCTGAAAGTAGAAGAGGCTGCAGCTACCTCATATTCATCAAAACTATGTCTTAGTTCAAAACACATATCTGGGATAACTTGTCCCTGAAAAAAAATGTTTAACTTCTCCATCCTTGAGTACTGCATGCATCCAGAGGTTCTTTTCTTTTCCCCTAACATCCACAGCAGGCCTCAAGGAATGCATTTTATTTATTTGTTTCTTTCTTTGTTTGCTTGTTTGTTTCTAATGAGTTTTGGGTGAAATTTCATTAGAGATATGCACTCCCTTATTGCCAGTCAGAGCCTAAAACAAGCGTGCTAATCTACCATGGTTCTCATAGTCTTCCCTCTGACGCCTGCAAAGCCCAGGCAGGGATGCTCTGCAGCCTTTGATCTACCTCTTCTCCTGCTGTTTCTTCCCATCTTTGTGCAAAATCTAGGTGGATTCCTAAATGGACTCTGTGATGATTAACTGCTTCCAGAGTTAATTAAGGGAATAATACTTCCCCTTCATGGAGGATTTTGGTGAGGCTAGTGTTTGAACAGCTCCGAAAACTGTGATATATGATATGTCTCTCATTGTAGCTACAATTCTGTACGTTATATTTTTCTAAAAAATGATGAGTGTTTTGTTTCTGTTTAGCTTAGAACGATCTTTAAAATAACAAAAAGAAAAAAATCCATGTATTTAAAGTTAACACTGCAAAAACATTATCTGTGCAAGTTGGTCAAAAGGAATTTGAACCTGCAGCTAAGAGAACACCTGTGTCAAATTGCATTTTATATATGACACTTATTATAATGTGGCTCTGTGGAACCGTTAGTATTCAAGAAGCCAGAGAGGGATGGCAGTTAGGGCAGGACTGAACTTTCACAATGCCTCTTCTACTCTAGATTCATCTCTCTTAGACCAATATTAAAACAACAACAACAACAACAACAACAACAAAAGGAAAAAAACTCCTTGGTTTGTAATTTCTCATATGTCAACATTCCCTGGCACCAAATGTAGCCCCAACCCAATTCCTTCACTTCAGTGTAACAGAAGATCCAGAAATAGTTGTTTTGCATGACAAATTAGACTGTCACAGCCAGTCGTGTAATTAGGATGAAAGGTAAGTATGTTAGATCCACATTTAGGGGGAAAAAAAACTACAAAATATTAATTGCTGTCTATTAAAATTCTAAATTCATCATCACTGGAAATTTTTGTCACTTTGTCCCAAAGTGGAAGAAATCCAATACATTCATGAAGTGAATCCTGTATGTGTTAATCTGCCATGCCAGCCTTAATCAAACTTGAGGGCCCAAATATATTATAAAGCATAATTACTCCAGAGCTAAAATTTTAAGCAAGGCTTTGAAGGCCATGTCTGTGAAACACAAATTGAAACTGCTGTGGTTCATGTATAAACAGAGAACTTAATCCAGTAGAACCCATAAAAGCAAGACCTTCTTAAATTGCCCCAGGTATCAAAACATAAGTAGTATTATTAGAATGTCCATATTTCATAATGAGTTTGAACACTGCTCCTCTTAAAATGGATTTAAAGATCCCCAATGCAGTAAAGATTTCCATGTGTTTTAAATTAAGCATTTTAAATTGCATTCATATTGGTTAGCAATTGCCACGGTAGAGTTTTTTGGTTTTTAACATAATTATGCCTGCAAACATTCAGTATTTGGGTAGATTATTATGAGCCTATGTATCTCTTTTTTTTCTGTTACGTATGTTAATCTTAGCTAAGCTGTATCATAGAACACCTAAGATTTTTAATAATACTTTGTCAATCACTGAATTGTCATAGAAGGGAAGATGGTCTTTCCTCATTAGGCTTTTGTCAGGACAGCAGTGTAACGTCTGAGAATACCACTCGTGGCTATTTAGCTCAGTACATCATTTTTTTCTTTAAGGTGATCATAGAAGTCTTCTTTCAAAAAGTAACCTGATGAAGACAAGTGGGGTCAAAGCTGACAAAAACAAATGCTTCTTCACTACTGAGAAACCCATTTGGTAATGAAAAGCTCAGTTTAAACCAGAATTTCTGTTCTGAGCTTCAGGAAACTTGTATTTGCTTAGTACAAGTGAAGAGAGGTTAAATGCAAAACAAACCTCTTCTGCCCTCCTTTCTGACTGCAACATTAAAAAAAATAAAAAGGTAACAGAAAATTTCTGACTTTAGCATTTCTTTACTTTTCTGTAATATCTATAGCTTAATTTATCGTAAAATTATTTCAGCTTGATGATCAGCTAGCTAGGAACACTCATCATAATTTTCATTGGCTGTTTGCAAAATATTGCATCTGGATAATTTAATGCAAGTTACTTTATGAACATTTGCATAAAATAGAACACACAGACAACATAAGCAGATGAGACACCTCGTTGTGTGACAGCACTTGAACAACACTTTGTAACTGACTATGTAACTGCTTACAGGAAAAAACTAAAATCATAGGAAGTGCACAATGGAGAGTCCTAATGTGTTTTTGTGTAAATTGTTCTCTCCCAACAGCTCTTTACCCACATTTTTCCCTGCTGGGATAGATGATGTTCAAAATAGTTCCTTTTATTTCATATGCATAAAATGACATGATGAGTCATTTTTTTGCAAGCTTAAGTTTAATGTTCACCATGTGTGACTCATGACCAAATTGGCCCTACATGCGCTTAAGAAATGAATGCAAAGTATTAAATGTCCTGAAATTATTAGAATGGCTTTGCAATTTGTTTCAGTGAAGATTCTGTCCAGTGACCTAATAATGATGACGTTTTAGTGATGAAATGGCTCATAAATAGGGGACTCTTTGCCATTGTCCAGGGAGTGACTCAAAAACCTATTTAGTCTCTGAGTGTTTTTCTCTGATAATCAAATAGGCACTCAACCTACCTTCCTAAAATTATGCCTTATTGCTAATGTTTTAATAGAGGAACTGACTCTACAAATTGAAAGAACTCAGTGCTCAAGCATTCATTGTGTTTCCATTGCTTCCCTAATGTTTATGACTAATAGTACCCTTCTTAAAGCAGTGCTTATTTCCTTCAAATATTGGTAGACAGCTGTCATGTACCGACTTTCTTCATAGTTAATCTCCTGTGAATGCATATTACTCTCCTAAACATTCTTCAAAAGTCAAATAACAAGTTCCCTTTTCTGCTGTGTTTGGCAGTGTTTTCTTGTGCCTGAGTGTGAATGTAATGACTCTGTAATCAGAGTCAGAGGCCATGAGAGACAGGAGCTGAAGGAAGGATGTCTCCATCCTCCCACTTTGAGAAGGGACTAGACAACACAGGAAAATAGAGAAGACTAACAAGACTGGTATGATTTTGTCTTCACTTACCGAAGAGAATTAGCACTTCAACCCTGGAATAGACAATTATGAACCCTTGTGTGGAGCTGGTCAGCAAATTAAGTTGTGATATTCTCAGAAGAGGCTAATAACAATAGTTCTGCTTCTTTCCTTAATCCTGGCAGTGAGAGCATTTAACTGACCTTCCTCCAACAGACTGGATTTTACATTTCCCATTATAGTCCCCTGAAGACAATGCATATAGGCAGTAGCTCTTTTCCTAAATCCTTAGGGAATCTAACATTTGGAGTTAAATGCAACTAGAGCATGAGTATATAAATCTTGTAAGAATAGACTTTAATTCTCTGGAAGAAAAAAAATAGATATTCTTTAATTACTTTTTCTTGCTTTTCTTCACTGTAAATTTGCTATAAATGGTGAATCACTTATATGATAATGTTATCCTTCTTAGAAAATGAATGTTAGAATCCTAGAAGCAGGGTTATTCCTGTTCTTTTGAAATTCTTTCTTTAGGATAGAGGAAAAAAGTTGAGCTGACTCAGAACTTGTCAGTCTTAGCGTGTTTCATTTTTATCTCAAAGGGGAATTCTTGTTAAATGGTAGGTTCAGGTACCAGAACTGAAAACCTGTGACTACAATTTGTGAGCTAGAAGTAGAAGCTAAAACTGAAGACAGAAGGAAAAGACAGAGAAGTCTCAAGATGAGGCAAAATAATTGCTAAAAATTGATAGATAAGTCTAACAGTGAGTCAAAGAAATATTCTTGTTCAAGCTCACATGAGTGTATCTGTGGGTTTTGGTTGTTGTACTACTAAGAACAATAACAGTATAAATAGATATAATGACTGAATTAATATGGGGAGGATTAATGTCAGGTAGATTGAAAATGGTGTACAAACAAGTCTTCTTATCTGACACATGAAGTACAAGCTTTCCAAACCACCATGTCTTCTAAACATGTGTTCAGGGTCTGACTGGTGGCTCATAGACTGGGTTTAGCTGAATTAAGTAAATAATAACAGCAAGCAGAAAACAGGGTGCAATAAAGAAGTTCACGAAGGTAGAAATGAACCAAAAGTAGCACAGAGCAGTGTGATGACTATGAGTGAAGGGATCGTTGCCTTTATGAAAGCAACACATAGCAGAACTACATTCATCCATGTACCAGAAGCTATTATGACAGAATAACCTCCCAGCACAACACAGATTTGGGGGAGTTTGCCTTTTGGGTTCTCTCAGAGCCCAGGTTTCCTGTTCCCCTCTGGAAGCCACAGAAGCTCGTGGTCTAACTGCCCCATGGTGCCTGGCTCTATTTTTCCTTAGTTTCAAATTTGTTGCCAGTAATTTGTTGGGGTTTGTTTTGTTTTCTTTTGGGGATTTTTTTGAGAAAAATAGAAAATAGCAGAAGTGTTCAGATATGGAGCTGCACTTGGAGAATCATTAGTTCTCTGTTTGGTGCTTCAAAGTGCTTTCTTTCACATTACTCTAAGACATAGTTTTTAAGAAAATGGCAAAGAGTCTGTATGTAATTTTATGTAGAATATTAAAAAAATTGCTTTCTATAGCTGCTTATATTTTTAGTCAATTCATTGTCTAAAAAACTATGATACAATTTAGTGTCATTTTTTTCAACTACAGTATTTTAAAACATAAAAATTCCCTTTTGCAGATCAGTGTAGAATGCACTAAGAATCTGCCAATTTCCTTTCATGTTTGATCTTTACTTCCTTGATCATTTCCGTAATCTCTATCACTTTAGCTGTCTATGCCTCCACTTGTAGCATTAACCTTGATATTTTGTAATAGATGTCTCACATGGCCTTTGCTCTTTCCTGTTCTCTCCCTTAATTTCCTTGGCTGTAGACGCTAGTGGTTTTCTTCTTTTATAGCCTATTTATTTCCTAGTGTTATGTTCTTTCCTTGGACTCCCATTTAATTAAAGCTGTACTGTCAACTTGAAAATCACATTTCCATCTGAAAATGTTGTGTCTTCTCTTGTTATACGAAGCCCTTGAGATGACTCCAACTAACAGGCAGAGCAGATTGAGGGGGTGTGGGGAGTGTGCCTTCTCTTTTTTCATTTCACTTAACTCGTGTAACATTCCAGCATTATTTTAGTGGCTGGCATTTCTGCTACCTTAGACAGATCTGCCACTGGCTGTTTGAAGGAGGAGGAGAGAAATAACCCTTCTGTCCTCCCCTCATTTCCCCTGTGGCCTTCCACGAATATGTGAGTCAAGATCTAGTCAGTACCAAATGAATTAAGCTGTATTACAGTGCTGCTTTAAAGGAAAATTGAACTCAAAACCTCTTGCTCCCCCAGTTGTTAGGGAAGGACCAGGAATGTATGAGCAATTCCAGAAGTTTAAAACCATTCCCCCTTATCCTAATCCCAGCCTGCCCTTCGCCTACTGTTGCCAGTCTGGTCTTCAAAGCCTCTGTGATATCACTTTTAAATTAAATGCTTAGAAATGCAGAGGGAACCAACCTGATTTCCTTAATTTTATAACTCTTTCTGACCCTCTTTTGGTGCAAAGTGCCATTGTGACTTTGGAATTAATGCTGGCAGAGGAACGGCCCTGCCAAAGTATTTGTTTTAGGAAAGCAGCAGCACAAGAATAGAAAAGATTAAAATGCATGTGTTATGTAAAAACTGGTGAGGTGTCCTCTGACTCCCTGGTGTGTCTCTGACTCCCTGGGCGTGGACCCACCCATAAGCAGGGTCTGGGTCTAGGAGCCTTTGTGCTCCTTCAGCTGGCAGCCTGTGAGGGGTGACTGCCCCGTTAGCGGGGAGCGGGTCAGGTGTCCCCAAATCTGTTTACCCTTGGTGCTCCCAAGTCCAGTTTTGTGACCGTGTTTTGGTGTCCAGGTAAGTGACATTGTGCTGCTGCAGCCAGCATTGTATGTTACAGAGCTCTGGGACAGCAACACTCAGACTAATAAACCATGTGAATTATCTGTAATGAATAGGGCAGGAGGTTGGTTGTGACTGAATGCTGGCTGGCAGGATCCCAAACTCCCTTAGGCATGAATGTTACACTACGTGCTATGTAGCTTCTGCTTTGGAACATGCTCAAGTTCTGTGAGCCACAGGGAATTATTTCTTCCACTGAACAGAGACAGGAGGCATTTACTCTTTTCAGTAAGGATTTTAAGAAATTTGTTAAGTATGTGTTGCCTTTACTTATTTATTTTTGGTGTTGGCACAGGTCAGTACTTCCCAGCTGTGCTATTGTCCTCCCATGAATTCCTCAACACCAGAAAGGAGTTCTTCTTTGGTTAATGTATGTTTTGCTTCTTGCCTGAACTTTTAAAACATGCTTGAAGTGGCAGAGCCTCTACTTGTTGAGTTCAAATAATGTAGAGTATAGAAAGAAGTAATAATTTGATAATAAATGATTGATAACAGATAATAAATATTAAGTACTAGAAAGATGACACAATTGTTGTGGGGAGCTGACCTGTTTTCATTAGTGCTCTCATGACTTCATACAGCTACTTCTGTCTATTCACTCTTTTTTCCCTGCTGTGTTAAGTACTAATCACAGCAAATACAGCCCTCTCAAATAAAGCAGGTGTTCAAAAAAAAAAAGGTTATTTTTTATATAAGTACCATCCATAAAGAGAGAAATTACTTCTTGTGCACCAAAACTCGCTATTCTGGGACCATTTTTACTTTTTAAATTTCTAATTTTAAAACTTCACCCAAGACAGTTTTATAATAGTATTATCATCTCTTACTCGCTTCAGCAACCTCAGATCCTACGAAAGATGTTATGTGTTGCATACTTCAAATGCACTTGAAAATAGACACTGAAAATAGTAACAGTAGCTCTATGTTATTGTGAATATGGAGATTTTTATATGTTAGTATAAAACAGAGATACAACACAGAACAAAATTACAAAATGTGGTGATTTATATCTTGGAGTAAGTTACGGCTTTCATAAATTAAGTGGCTGGAAAGATTGACCACAGTAACGCTATGACTGAGCTGCCAAAGCTCACAAAGACTCTTTTTTTTTTTTTTGTTGTTTGTTTTAACAGTACTTTGCAGCATTATTGGTGGTGAATGCAGATTTATTGAGTTACTGTAATATCTAAGATCACTTTGCAAGGGTAAGAGAGGGAAGAAGTAAAGAATAAGGGGTCATCTCTTTGTAT
The DNA here is from genome assembly GCF_003945725.1 of Corapipo altera. Lineage (NCBI taxonomy): Eukaryota > Metazoa > Chordata > Aves > Passeriformes > Pipridae > Corapipo > Corapipo altera. The sequence goes on from NW_020884905.1 coordinate 267,774, forward strand.
GAAAGGAAAAAGAAAATTTTCTTAATGGATTTTTAGGCAGGTTTTAAATAGTTTTATACCATGAATGATTTTCTTGCTAGCAGGCTTACTCATGTAATTTCCTCTCTCTTTTACTCAAAACTAATGAATTTTAAAAGTTTTTACACAATAGAGAACATAGTACACTAAAAACCTGTACTGCCCAACCATCTCACCCACCAGGTTATCACATGGAAAGGAAATTTCTCCACATTAGTATTATGTATTAAATTGCCTTCATTTTAGTCAGTTGGAGACATGTTTATCAATATTTTCTGTTAACTGCAGTGGCAGATTTTTGCAAAAGACCTTTATCAAAGTAGCTCACAAGCCTGCTTCCAATATAGAAGGTTTTATTCTTTCTGTTAAAAGAATAAATGCTGTCTGTTCACATCTCAGTGCTTTCTAAGTGTATTATACTCCATATTGAAAAATATTACAGTAAATAGACGTGAATTTGCTAAGCTCTGGAAAGCAATGACTTGCTCAGTGTGTGGGTGAATTCCTTAATAAAGGTACTTGGTCAGGGCCAGATGTCTGTTTATCAGAGAGAGTTATCAATGCTTTGCCTCATGCATTGTCACAGACCCCAGCTTTAGATCAGGGTGTTATTGCCTGGCAGTATTTCTGTTCCCAGTCTGAAAATGCTGTCTCAAACAGAAAAAAAAAAAAAAAAAAAAAAAAAAAGGTACAAACTTCTTTCATGTTTGGTTTAAACACTTTTTTATTTTCCAGAAACCTGATAATTAAAATTCAATTTGTATATTAATAAAAAATTTTTCCTGAAATCTAAAATCCAGATCAAAATAATAGGTTGTTAAAGTTTTTATCCTACTTTTAACTAAGACTTTTTTAACTGAATGGGAGAATTCTGCCTTTTGTACTCAGGGGAGTGTGAACACAGACAGCCCATATGTAAAAGAGAACTTTTTTTCCCTGTAACCAAAGCTCTTCAAGGCGGACTGTGCTCATTCACAGGCACCAGCAGCAGTTCCCTTTTTTCTGAGTTTTAGTATCAGTTCTGCTCTTGGGGAAACCCTACAAGAGCCATGAGCAGAACCACCACCCCCGGGAGGCACTGCTGGAAGCAGCTCTGTTGTAGCATTCCCTGTGACAATATACCCTGAAAGATACTCATTTCGGACGAGTAACTTTCTTACGTGTAAAATATATTTTCAGTGACAAACCTGACAAACTCCCACTGAGGAGCACTTACTACCATTTTATTTTGCAAATTTGGTAATCTGTAATGCCAAAGATACCTCTTACTACATGGAGGTAGCCTTCTGAAATCTTCCACAGTGTACTAAATCTAACAATAAATGTTTATGAGACAGAGCTGTAATTGAACAAAGGTTTCACTGACTGCAGTGAGTGGCTCACGTGGACACCAGGTGGATGGACAAACATGGAATTTTCTTCTATAAGATGAATAGAAACATTGGAGATACCCTCATGACTGGGAAAAGGAGTCAAAATTTAGTTTCTTATAGACTAATTTATATGAATATACTTTAACACTTTTTTTTCACATACATATTTCAACTGTTCCTCTGATTAAAATGAAAGACATCCAATTACCTTAAATTAGCTGTTGGGAGAAACAGAGTAGTGGGGGATTTTAAGCCCGAGACAGGGTAAGGGTGGATGACGAGCTTATTTAAGAAAATGTCAAAATTAGAAATATATCTTTTCACATTCTAAAAGTTACTACATTTTATTCTAAAGATTGAAAGGAAAGGATTTCATTCTTAAGGGACTTTCAGAGCACTCTGCTGTTCTCCACAGTTCTGACAGTACTTGACTTTCTGCAACTTCTTGGAAAGGACTTACAGAGAAAATGTTTCATTATGTGTTCCAAAATCTCTGGAACAGATCTCCCATACCAGCATTTCCTGAGACTAATGGAGAATGATATTATGAGATGTAAAGATTCTTATTATTTAAGTTTCTGGTGAAACATCGTCTGACACTGGTGTTAAAATTCTGATTTTCCTTGCATTGCTGGTAAGAACTCAGGCATATGGTAGGTGGGAATAGAAACAACTGGGACAAATAAGGAATAAGTCCTCTTAATGGAATTAAAGACTATCTGAGCAAACAGCATACCATTTTCTTATTAACGATCATAGTCAAAGTGTCTTGCTGTATAGTCATCTACTTCTGGATGCCCAGAGAACAGCCAAAAGCACTTTTTCCATCTGCAGTTGCCAAAGAGCTTGTACGCTTTTCTGTCTGAGTTCCTCAAAATGGTTATCCACTGCTTTTTGTTCCCAGGTTAAATTACACTGAACATCTTATAGGGTTTATTTTCCTTTTTCAGTTCAGCAGCATTGTAGGCACAGAGCATATTATCATGAGTTAGATAGATTTTTTTTTTTTGTACTGTTTCTGTATTCAACGCCAGTACCTTGTTTCAGTCTCTTCTTTGGATCTTTCAAATCTGCTCCTCTTGTCATGCTCTGCCCTTGTAACTGAGATGAGCTGAGGCATTTGAGATAACCCTCTGCAGGTATTTTGGCAGTTGCAAGAAAGACAGTGTCATTACCAGGTTATAATTCAGCATTTTTTTTCACTCTTGATCCCTGAAGATTATTGACCTGGAGAACACATAGCTCAGCCTATTAAGTATATTTTTCGTTGGCTTCACAGTGCACTTGAAGAGATAGTTATGAAGGCAGGACTATGACTTTGCCTTCAGTTAAATTAAGTGAAATTTAAATCAGGGGAAACTTCACAATTAAAAATGGTTTGCACAAGGATCAGTTTTGTCCAAGGGCACTAATACAATTGTAATTTTTCATTTATCTGATTCTCCTTTCACACAATACGGATAAAAGAAACTTTAGCAAACTCATTGAATCCTCAAAATTGGAAATAAATGGGACTTTTTCTGACTATGTAGCTTAGCTTTTTTAACACTAACTGATGAAAAACAGATGTACATGTACATCAATAGCATGTGTTCAATTTTTTCATTTCTCATGATGATGTAGGAAGAAGTAATGTGCTAGCTATTTCTAAAATGTCTGGTACCTTAATGTGTAAGATAGAATAAAGTCAAATGAGTCTTATTCCTCTCTCATTTCACAAGAAAATTAATTTTGACTATTGCTTTTTATCGATTTGCATGACAGTGACTTCAGTTAAATAGACTTCTCAGCTTTTCTACCCAAATTTATGACAGGAACAGTTCCCTGTAAATCTCATTATCATAATAAAATCCTATTACCTAATGCTGGGGGGGAAAAAGAAACTAGAAACATTTACACTCAAGTCTGCTTTAGTGATTGGCATCTTTATGATACCTAGGTGCTCTTCATGCTTCTTTATGAGAATTGAGTTACATGACCTGGAAGTTCAGAGTAAATGTTTAAGCTTTACTGGTCCTTGAAAAGCAGTAAGATGGAAAAGATGTTGCAATACTTGTTAGTGAAACTATTCCAAAATTGAATTACAGATGCTCTCAGGGCCACATCCCATCCTTATATAATTTATAGAAGCAAGTTATCTCCCTGACCCTCAAACCTCCTGTACAACTGCTTCCTTGTTAAATGAAAACAACTAGATCATCTACTTTGACAAGCCAAAACTGGGAATCAATTTTTAAAGCCTAAATCTAGCCAGCTATTAAATGTCCCTAACTCAGTATTTCAGGATCTCCCTTCCTTCTGCAGCTGAAGGTGCTCATTACCTCACTGGATGATATTTCCAGCATGTGTGGGAAGCAACTTCATGGTTTTGTTCTGTTTAGTGGTGTTTAACTGTCTCTGAAAATTTCCAAATGTAAATTTCGCTTTGAAATGGGTTATTTCTCTCCAAGTTTCCTTGTTACCCTTTCCATACTCCCTGACTTTGAAGAAACTTTAGTCAATGCTCTGGAGGAGCCAGATAACACAGACATTGCAGCCTGCGCTTGAACTCCGTTACTGGCATGTACAGGTTGTCTACACGACAAGCTCATACTGATACAGCTGCGCTGCCAACGTGCATAGCAGATGTGTAATGAGCTGATAAAAGCATCTTTCTGTTGATGTAGATAGAATATTTCATTGTAAGGCATAAAGTAAACGGGCAAAAAACGTTATTTTTTCAGGATATTTCCCTATCGAAATGCACCTGAAGTGGTCTCGTCTCTGTCTTGTTTCAGCTCTACAAAGCTGGACCCATTAACTTATTTGCTCTTTCAACAAAGAGTTCAGCCAAAATTCTAGGTGTTTTATGTTGCTGAAGAATAAGAAAATGGTGTGGGATGAAGAGCAGTATTAAAAATCCATGCAAAGAAGATGTCAAAATACGTAATACAGTGGTACAATAAGGTTTTTACCAGATTCCCTTAATAATTCAAATATAGAAGAGTTTTGATGTATCAATAGAAATGTAGTTGGGAAAGTGAAGAATAACTCTTCTGAACTAACTACTGTATTATTCTTTATTATACTACTATAATATACTATATTAATCTGAAGTGTCCTTGTTTCTAATACCTGATGTAGATGGAAATTTGCAGCACTTTAATATAGGCTGTCACAACCAATCCCAGAAGTTTTGGACAGTGCAGATTGTTTCCTAGGGGAGAATATTTATACTCTAAATAATGTTTTATAGGCAAAAAAAGAAACTTCATAAGTGCTAGATCTCCTAGATAAGTTATAAAAATGTGAACTGGATTACAGTAAAATAACACTTCATTAAACTGTAGTGGACTATACTCCCCATCTTGGAATATATTCAAGCCTCATTGACAGAGGTCTTATTATTTAAATGCCTTCATGACTGGTTCAGTTAACTACTCTATCTTGCAAAAGTACCAGAAAAATAAAGCTGTATTGGGAAGTTAAATGTTCTAGTGGTGCATAGGTTACCTGGGCCCTTCATCTCAAAAGCTTCCAAGATAGAAGTAATCCTTTAATCTTCTGTGTGAGTCTCAAGGCTCTCCTTTTTTAATGCTGTACTACATTTTCATCTGCCTTTTTTTTTTTTTTACTTTTCTGAATCTCCTTGCTAAATCTATTCTGTGCTTATTAGGTGGTAGAGATATCCCTTCAACCTTACTGACAGCAAAGGCTTTGGTGAAGTATTTTTTATGAAAAAAGAAGGTGATTTCCCAAGGTATGCAAAGGCTTCCTTACTAATGGCAAGAAAAAGATTTTGAACCCTATCTTGGCTGAATGACAGCACAGACCAGTGAAAGAAAACACAGGATGTTACAGAAAATGGGACAGGATAGGAGAAATATATGTTGGCTGAATGCAATCCTTTGATATCTAGGAGCTGAATTCTCATTCAGATGCCTGAATTTAATTAAATGCAATGATATTTATTACATTTTGGTAAATTATGAGGGGGTTTATGTTTTATTCTTCCTTTTTTAGTGGAGGAGATGGCTGGGCATGGGGAGGTTGGTACACTCACAGCATACAGATTAGCTCAGCTGGTTAGAGTCTGGTGCTAATAATGCCAACATCACAGGTTTGATCCCTGTATATGCCATTCACTTAAGAGTTGGCCTTGATAATCCTTGTGGGTGCCTTGCAACTCAGAATATTCTGTGACTGTGTGACTGAGTTAATTCACCCATGACATTATCTGTTACCCTTCACTTTTCCACATTAACAACACTACTTCTCTTGCACCACAGAATAGCAGCTGCTGAAGAACATGTCACATGCATCACTGAATTTGGCCAAGGTACAGCTTATGAGTCTTTATTGTGTTCAACAAGCTGTGCACTAGCCCAGTGCAGGTGGAGATTGAAATGGTACAGCATCATAAACTGTCCCAATGATGATAGCATATAGGTAACAATAACTGTAGGTGTTATGTCACCTCGGAAAACTTATAATTTGGAATATAACTTTAACTGTGAATAGTTGTATCATAATCTGTATTTACGTCAGTTCTGTACTGCCTCCTGAATTCCTTTCCATGTGCAGAGCAAGTGTACAAATGTTACCAAATACCACTAAGATATAGCACCTCAGAGAATAAATGTTAAGTATAACTTACAGACTTATGTTCACATAATCAGCTCAATCTCTGCCGTTGACTGTGCTTGAGTCTTGACTCGTGGACCCTCCAAACCCACGTGACTCCCTTTTGTAGAGCCTTATACAGTGACTATTTTGGATGATGATGTCCAAATGCCTGGAATTAGGCTGCAGTTGATTCTGCCTTTCAATATTAATGTAGCAAATCTGAACTTGGAAAGCTCCTAATTCTAATCACCTCCTTCAGATGTGTTTGGCTTTTGTGATTCAGTTCTTCCTTGGTTTTGATGCAAGACCTGGTTCTGGGTTGTTCGCAGTACAGGGTCCAACTTGTACAATGTCTCATCTCCTTTTCCTTTGAACATTATTTTAAATCTGTCAGAGAAATCATCAAATATCCTTGTGGTTTCCTTCACAGTATATTCTTGCTTGCTATAATGGTAATTAAATGTCTGGTGAAAGCAATGGACAAGCAATGCTGGGCAAATTCAGCTTACTCTGAGGCTATTTATCTTATCTTCAACATGACTCCAAAACCTGTGGTTCAAAGTGCCATAGCAGTAGAACTGCTAAATCAGTAGAAAGCTTAAACAAGATAGCAATATCTTGTGTTACCATGTAATGTGAAGAGGAAAAGATAGCAGAAATAAGTAATATAGCTCAGTACGAATTGTACAAATTAGGATGGTTTGCTTAATTTCAAAAGTTTCAAAAACTAGAAAGGGTTTGGTACAGATACATCCACTACAAGGAGTTAATAAAAATACCTCAGGTGGGAATTATCGAAATAATATGCTTATAAGATCTGACTTTGCTCCAAGTAACTTCCTCTGAAAAGTCCTATAAAACTTTTTATTTGCAGATAATTGAAAAATCACAATTGGTATGTGAGATCAAAATACTATCTCATCATCTTCTATGAGGAAGCTCAGCAGAGCATTCCCATGCCGGTCGTTTGGTTTTATTTATGTTTCCCTATCAATTTATTGACCCTTTCCTGCTTTCTACAGTATTAGTTATTCTGAAATATTAAAATTTTCATATATAAGTTTTATTCAGCTGCATGTACTTCTAAAAATCTACTTCATGAAAATTACCTATTACCTATCATTACCTACTTCATGAAAATTTCTATCATCCTTGAAAATGGAGTACGACTGTCTTGTCTAAACTACTAATTGGATGGAACTTTCTAGATCTGACTGCAATTTCTAGTGCAATCACCAGTGAGCCTGTGTGATCCAAACATAGGCCTAGATTTTTTTAGGGAATTAGATACATGAATAACTCAGAGAGTTATTGTTTCAAAACTGACATTTCTCATTTCCCTTATCTGTGAACTAGTGCTTTTGCTCATCTTGCATCTCCTTATCTCTTTAATTCCATGTGCAACAGTATTTTAATTATACTGTTGACTTTCCAGCACAGGCACAAAATTGTTTTTTCCAGAACCATACCAAAATCATCATAAAGATGGAAAAAAAAGATGCTATTTTACACAGATGTGAAATATAACATGTTCTTCTTCTTCCCTTACGAGAAGAAGGTGTTCAAGAAGCATTTCCTAAGTTGACACAACACAAGTAAAGAATGTATGTTTTAAAGAGAAAAAAAATGAAACTCAGAATATTCAGTTCATTGTAGGTTGGAGATAATTAGTTTAATTCAGATGATTTCAAATTACCAGTTACTGTCAGTGGCTATTTGGGGGAATATGGACTTGGGACCCCTTCCTAATCAGTTATAAGAAAAAAACCCTCAGTTTTTTGGGCCTCCAGGTCATCTTTACAGGAGAATAATTTTTTTTATCATTTGCATCTATTTCACTTTGTCACTGTTAGAAGTTTCTTATATAGGTAGGTTAAGAACAATACTCTGCATTGCATGAGGATTTTTTTTAATGTTTTCCATGCACTCACCTAGAATGGCTATTACAGGAGGTCTCTTTTTAGGTATGCATTTGTTGAGAGTTTAAGTGATGAAAAAAAAATGAAGTAGAGCTAATGCAACTATGTTTTTTTATTTCTTGGGGTTAGTCAGCTGGAAAACTGGCTATCTTGCCTTAAACTGTTTTGTTATTTAGATTTTGTATCAGTTCAGTGTTCTGAAAGATCTCTGTGTAATATAACTTTTATTTAACAAAAAAGGCATCATTGCTGATATCTGACTGAAAACTGCAGTGTTGGTTAGTAATCTGCTGATGTGCAGTTTCCAGGTTCACTGACAGTAAATGGTGGGATCTGGGCAACAAAAAGGAAGTACTGGATGTTGGTGCTGCCTGCTGTGAGATCCCTAGAGGATGGGATAGTATTGGAGGATAGGAGAATATTGAGAATATTGAGATTTTTCTCAATAGCAAATATCACTGGACTAATCATGTACCAATACATCTGCAAGGGTAGCTAAGGTGATTTCTGACTAGCAGAGACAGAATTCTGGGAGGTGATTCAAACTATACTAGTGCCCAGTGTCTTGGTTTCTGGCACTGGCTGACAAAACAGCAACCAAAAAAAAAGCATTTGAAATTAATGTTATGGTAGTGGTGGAGTTGGTGTTTGATGAGCATAACGGTGGATACAACCATCATTCTCAGAGTCTTTTCTCAAAGAGTATAAGCCTCTGTAGCAGAGAAAAAAGGTTGTAAATTCTCTGGCTTGTGTCTTGATCTGCCTCCTCTCAAAGTCTGTGACAAAGTACAGCTTTAACTGCTGTGGAACTCAGGGACTGTTTTTCATAGTAACCGTGAAGGCACACACTGATGTAAATCCATTTGGCTTGACTCCATGCTCATATTGACCTGAGTGAAAGTACACTGCAGTCAAGTAACTTACCTCAGGATAAAAAAGTAGAGTTAGATTATAGTCATGTCCCTGGTCTATTACTGTTCTTTTTTCCTCCCTTTTGATTTTGCCTTCTTAAAAAGAGAGGGAAATGGCCTGCTTTGCCACTCTGTTGCATCTTATATAGTCAAATGGACTTCTGCTTAGGTAATGCACAAACTTCAAGCAAATGATCACTTTTTACTTGGAAAATGTCTCTCCTCCGCAGTGAAAATTCTGTGGTTCAGCCCTTCAGCATAGGATTAAAATCTCTTGTGCAGGAAGAAAATTAAACAAGCTTTATTACCTCACTTTCATCTGATGAAACCCCACCATTTTGTATCACATAAGGCCTGTTGACCCGCTCTGAAGGTCCCCCAGGTCTTTTCACGTTGTTTTTCACAAAGACTGTATGTCCACCCTGAGTAGTGTTGTGTCACATCCTAGGAAGTGTAGTGTTTTGCCTTCTTTGCTCTATGGCTTACGTTATAGCAAGAAATATGAATGGGTAATAAAAAGAATACCTATGGCTACCTCAGGAGATCAGCTGCTTTATTGATGAGTCTTTCTACCTAAAGTTGGATGCTACACAAGAAATAAAATAGCGAATAGTCAGATAGGAAAATTGAAGTTATTTCTGGTTTATTCTGTCAGAATAAGGAAAAACAAAGAAGGAAAAAAAACTCAACCAACCCTCAACCCAGTGATTTTCATTTAAAACTACTTGTGCATGGTATCTTTTAAAGAGATTATGTATTTCTATTCAGTGCTGTTGCCAGGTCACAAACTGCTGTTTACACATTTCACTACAGCAGTACTGGTCAGCTCTTATCCATACATTGTCCTTTAAAGAAAGAACTGTATCTGGAGACATTCGTTTTTAAGAGCAAAAATCTCCTTAATCTGTCATTTGCAGGTGGGGTTGAGAAAAAGCTCAGCTTTATTAAGTACTATGAGAAAACCTCTATGTTCCTCACAAGATTTAGATAGTGCATGTGCAATTCCTTTGCATGCTTCAAAATGTATGAAACGGGAAATAAATGAAAAATTTAAATGCTCAACTTCAGATCATTTTCCCCAGACAAAAAAAAAAAAAAATCAAGTTACATTACATTAATACAATATTGTCTGTGTTGATGAGACTTCATTAACAAATGCTGTTATCATATAGATCATACTTTTTCGCTGAAAGAATGAAATGTGTGTGATAGTTGTCCATTAACAGACAATTTAAGCTGACTCCAGAAAACATTCAGGTTCTGTCTTCTATTGAGATCTTTTAGTGGCAGTTTTGCCTCAATTTTCATTGCTAGAAGTGGCCATTTAGGTGAAGAAATGCAACTCCCAGCATGAAAGGATTATTTTGCTAATCTTCCTTAAAGCTTCCCCCAGAGTATTCTTTCAATATGAGGTTGTTGGTAGGAGGCAAACTTAATATAAATCCTGTTTTTTGGAACTGTGATTTGAAGTTGCACAGCATTCCACAGTCATGTGGAAGCGTATTTAGTAGAATGCTTGTTATTCATTCTTTCATTCTGTTGTGCTTTAAATCTAAGACCCAACAGGAATAATGCTTTCCTGTAGTTGCCTGGCAAATATGGCTTTTATTACAGGAGATTCACACAATTTTCAAATCCAATTAGACTCATGCCACCCTGTTGTGGCATACATTAAAATTTAGTAAATGAATCTTATGGAATTACCTGCTTCTTCTGTCATAGTATTTCTTCCTTTTGTTAAAGGCTTCTTCAACCTGAATTCTATTTTTTCTTTTTTTCCTACAGTGGGTTCTTTCAGAAAAGGGAAAATATGGAAACACAGAAAATGTATTCGGAGGTAGTGCTGTAAATGGGACAGTATGTTCCATTTGAGATAATAGAGATGACCCACTGGTTAATAAAAGATAAAACCATTTCCAGGGTCCTGAACTAACTGGCAAGAGAACCCAAGAGCAAAAGAATTTTTTTCTGTGTATGCTTTTTAGAAAAACAAAATGAAACAAAAAAACCCCTAAAACCATTTCACCTCCATGTGATGTGCATTGGAAATACATCTCATTAAGTAGATGAATCTTCTATCACAAAGGTACATTGGAATGATTTCAATGAAAAAAAAATTTACTCAGATTCTCCATGGTGAAAGAGACACTGGCAAAAACAGAGATCATTACAGGCAGAATTGGACCTGACAGATTCTTGCTGTTTGACTGACCCTTAATTTTGCTAGGTGTGAAAAAATTTGTCTAGCACATCAGAATATGAACTAACACGCTAAATATTTTATTCTGTGCTAAGTTAAGTATTACAGGTTTTAATTAATCTTCATCAAGCATCCTTATTGAAAATGAAATATGCACAACTCAGAGAATAGGAGAGGAGAAGTATAATAACTAAAGCACAAATAATGAGAGCACGTGACTTTTAAAATTTATTATTGAGGTATCCTTTGCAAAACATGTCATACCTTTAGAGGTGCTTTGCTTTGATGAAGTGTTCTAGCCAGGGCACTGGTGTTTTGTATCCTTGACTCTTGCCAAGATAGTCCTGGTAGGTGGAATGGGCTGTGTGTGGCACAGTGTTGTTCCCATCAAATGAACTGCAAACTGCCCCAGGGCATAGCCAGATCAGGGAAGCATACACTGCTCTGCACTTTCCAATTCTCTCCCTAGAGCACCAGAGACTGCTTTTCCCAAGTGCCTCAGGGAAAGACAGACCTGTTGGAGAACAAAGAGGTTCTGGAGATAGTGTTACTCAGTGATTCCCTGAGGTTTGGCACTGGTGTTGAAATACAAACCCTGTGCCTACACATGTTAAAGTGCTAGTTCTGGGGTTAGAGAGCCTTTGCCTGTGCTCTTCCCTGTGCCAAGCATGAGCATCATGATTCTGAGGCTTGGACTTGGCAACTTTTTTCTTCAGATCTAGGGCTGCAGAGCAAAATCCCACCAGATCTCAGAAAGGACAAAAATGTTTGCTTTTGACACTTTGATGAAGACTTTTCAATTTGTAACAAAACTTTCTGGATGGCACAGTAGTTTATCTTTGTTTATCTATTATATGTTATTTTCACTCCTCTATTTTTATTGCTTAATTCATTTTCACTTGTGTTGTTCAGAGATCCTTATATTGAGACCATCCTGTTTATGAATGCACTTAACTTGTCCCTGTAGCTGCAATCTGAAAATCCTTTCTATCTATGGCTGTCGCAGAGGACTAATCTGCATATACTATTGCTCACCAATAGTGTCATATTTGCTTTAGTAAATGATCTCATATCAGAGTGTACAGGAAGTCTTTCTACCATTTGTGTTAAGATTTTTTTTCAGAACATGAAGTCTGAACTGAATGCATAGGACTGGGATTATGTTAATTTTGCTGTTCTGCCTTGTTACCTTGTGATACTGTGGTTCGTATTACAACTTGGTCAATTCTTCATCCAGTCTATTCAATTTCCAAGGGAATATGCCTGGAAATAATCATCCTTTTTCCCCTCTGCAATACCTGTACTATCTTGTCGGTGATTCACTCAGACACTTTTCCTTTTCTGAACATGCAGTTTTAATAGAAATGCCAAGGGTAGTGAGTCTACTTTAATGACTAAGTGCATTGAGAATCATGGAGTGGATGCATTAAAAAAGAAATTGAGAGGTTGCCCCCAAAAAGCTTTTGAAACCGAATCAGAAATTTGGCTACACTTTAAAAACAAGATTGTGACTGTGGTGTCCTGTAGTAGCAACCCTTTTATACTGTGAAGGGGGCTAGTTTGTATCTCTTTTCCAGACTTACAACAATGTCAGGGAATTTGCCAGTTTACACACTGGGCTTGGCAAATGGGTGGGCAGGAGTAACAGGCAGGAAAAGACTATAGCCTTGTTTTCTTCTCCTTCCCTCCTAAATGGCCTTTGTTTCTGGTTTAGAAGGATAATAGCTTACTGTTCACTTTTGCTCAGGGATGGACATGAAGGCAAAGCCAACCTTCTGTCAGAAATTATGTGAACTAGTAGGTTTTGAAGCTATTGATTCATCAATGGCACGTTTTCCAGATGTACTAGTGGTGCTCCAACTAACTGTTCTCCAATTCTTGTTTATGCTTTATTTATATCAGCTCTTCTCCAGAGCCAACAGGAGCCATTGTTACTGAGGGGTTCTTTTCCTCTTTCAAGTTGGAAAGCCTGGATAATGCTCAAGGCTGTTGCGCAGGTGTAAGAACCAGCAGGGTATACACAGCCAGGCTCCCAGTTTGCTTTGCATAGGGCAGTCCCTCAGGGTTCTTCATATGAAACACTCCTTCAGTTACTGCCATAGAGGAGTGATCTGACCCATATATGTTAGAGCTGAAAATACCTCTGGAGTCACAGTTTCCAGCCTCTGCAAACAGTGTAGTTGGATGTGATCCTTAGGGATGAACGTTTGTCTTGAAATCATTGACCATCTCTGCCATATTACCTCCCTCTTCTCTCATTTAGTACTATTTAATCTACATTTTCCCCTTCACTAATTCTGAGCTATTACTATACTTCTACTTGCTTTCCCTATTCTGCCAACGGTCCTCCCACACCACCCTCTACCTTCTTGTTATTAATTCTTCTTAAGTACTCACAGTCTGTTATCATGTCATCTTTAGACAGGGCAAATTCAGCAGCTGGTTTTCTTGCCTAACTACTCCTAATACAATAGCTGCTGTCTTCTGATCTTTGAGGATTTCTTTTCCTTTTTTTTTTCTGTTTGCTATGTGCCCTTGTTAAGTGTTCTTTTTTCTTTAAATCTAACATGATTTCCTAGTAGAGAATGCTCAGAGTACTGCCTTACCAACCAGGAAATGTGTGAAACATTTCAATTCTGTGAATAATATCTTTCTTCACGTAGCCACAAGAACAGTAATCAATGGGATAACAGAAATCATTGAATTTTAGAGAAGTCAAAGGAAAAAGCAGTGAGCCCTGTGGAAATCAGTGAAAGATAAATTAGAACAGAAAAATTAATAATAGAATTATGTTCTATCTTCTTAATAATCCAAAGATAGATATCCGTAAATTTATATTTATTTTTTAATTATTTTTAGGAAAAAATATAAAATCTTAAAAAAAACACAAACATAGAAATTATATTTAAGATCCTTTTTTCTTCTCTTCTGCACAAAGAACCTTTACTGATTACTACCCCATGTTGAGTGCACACAGCATTTTGCCCTTGGTGTGCAGGGCACCCAAGTCACACCATCATACAGCACAATACCCAGAATGCTGCCTCTTCTTGTTAGGCTGATGCATCATGTTCTAAATCACAGCATTTACTGAGGGCAGGTGAAATAACCTGGCATAAAGATAAGGCCTGGTTTGAAAGAATAAACACAACTTTGGGTTTGGGGTTAAGAGCATATTGTAGTAATACTGTGAAAAAGAACATACAGCCTATCTTTTTTAAAGTTGCTTTTAAATTGAGGGTATGGAAGGGTTGGCCTATTATATAATATTTATATATTTTATTATTAATATGGCTTCTATATTATCTGTTTTCTTTAATTTTAATTTCAAATAATTTTGTATAACAGATGCTCAAGATTGTTTGGAACAAATATATGATACTTCATCATATTTCTCTCTCAACACATTGTGAAAAAATAATGGGGGAGAAGGATATTCACTTAAAAACATAACTTTAATTAAAGGTATCTATATGGGAAGTTTGTTCCTTCAGAATATTATTAAATATTGCCACCTTCAGGCAAAAGCGTATCTAAGCATTTAAGGAGATTTTTTCCACACGTAAACTTACAATTTTTCATTTCAATGATTTTTAAACCATGTTCATGATTTTCCTTCTAACAGTTGGGAGCAGGAGTGCAGACGGTGGTGGTGTGCTGAATTTGGGGAAATTAAATTCCTTGAGCTTGAGGAAAGAAAATCAGAGTGGAAAAAGGCACCATAGTTAATACATTAAATCCAAATAGTGTGTGGTTCCCTTTAACATACCATCTCAGAGAACTAGAATTATGCTTGTAGGTCTCCTGCAGTTTACTTTTATCTTGCTTTGTCTCTTGCAAAACTTCTCCCAAGTTTTTCCTCTCTACTGTGGAAGGGTAAAGGTGATTTTTAAAGTTAATAGGTTGGACTTGGTTAAAATTCAGATTAATGTCAAACTTAAATTTGTTAGAGAAATTCCCTAAATTAAGGAGAGACAATGAGTTCTGCTGGAAAAGAAAGGAAATTTATGATTAATTAAAGTGTGATCTTAACCTATAGCGAAAGGATCAAAGCTATTTGGCTGTACCAAACATTTCAATGTCTATTTAAGTGTGTAGTAAAAAAAATTACAAATAAAAGTAACTCTACTAGGTAGGCACTCGCATTAAGTGACAGTTGCTTTGTTCATGGTCTTGCCTCTTCTGGTTTCTTCCAGTGCTAAGTAGGGAGATTGGTCCATGGTAGTGAGTTATTGATTAACTGATGGCAGGATCCCATTTCCTGTTTATCTGAAGCCAAATCCTTTTGAAACATGGCATTACAGAAACAGTGCCTTCCACCCAGAGAAAAATGTCATGCTGTTCAGAAATAACAATGGCAAACACTCCCTTCGGACTGAGGTAAAATGCTTCACTTCCCACTTAAATGCTTTTGCACTGTTGCACTAAAGAGCTGGCACATTACTCCCCACAGGTGGCTGCATTTCAGCGCCTGGGTGAAGAGTCTCTATTTCATCTTTCAGCTGTAGTGAGTACTAAACATAACATAGAGCTCCTCTATTTCCACAGGCTATTAACCTTCCAAAACATTTACCTCTGAGGCTAAACTTCCCAGTACTTCAGCTTCAATTCTGAGAAAAGTCTCTATTCAAAAACAATGCATTGAGAGTGAATTAAGTCCCCTTGCAACAAATAGTAAGAATATACCAGAGCTAAACGTGGGCTGAAACAGCTTTCTGAACTTAGTCCTTCTCAAAAGTAACATTTTTATTTTAGCAGGTTTGAGAAAAACCTCTTCATCATTTTTTGAATAATGAGAAAATGGCAATAAAACACATAACCTTACTGAACTTCTGTTTGTAAAAACATTTTCAAACAGGTTATTTTATCAATAGTATTTTCATAGCATTTAAAAAACACAACAGAAAGTCAGAAGAACTGAAAGCTGACTTCTCGGAAGGAAAATGGTAGGTCTGCAAAACTTACCAGCATCCTTGGCATAAAAAAGCCCCCTAGCTTGCTTCTGGAGAAATACAACCCTCATGCAGCAGAGAAACACAACCTCCTAAACCAATAGTTTAAATTCTATGTTATCTGAAGGTAGTATTTGCTTAATAGAGCAGATGAGAAGGGTTGTGATAAAAAGGATGAATGATGAGTATATATATAATTGTTTAGACATAAACCATTGACCAAGTCTGGGACTAAGTCTGGATTCAGCTGCACCTGAACTCCCCTCTGAGATATTTAGAATGCAAGGGGATCCTTTCTGAACAACATGGCTCAACAGCAGGGTCTTCCTGACAGTTTTGTCTGACCCTGTCCTTTATGCAGTAAATACTCATGTACTTTGACATCAGATCTTGTAAAACCAGTGTTGCATTTACCACTGGATGCTGTTAACTCACTGTCTTATATCAATCAAATATATTGTTGCTTCTCTCTTATGAGTGAATTTTTCACTCCATCTGCAACAACTAAACAAGATGCTGTATACACCATGTATATAAAGTATTGCACAAAACTTGCAGAGAAAGGTAAGCTAAGCATTCGATTCCTTATTTAGCTAAGCATTCAATACCTCATTTTCATTCCCACTGTCATTTAGCAAATGTAGCTGAAGATGAGATATTCTCTGCATTTATAAAATGGAGGATTATATCAAAAAATGAAGGGCTGTAGAAGTGGATGGTTAGTCAGAAATACTTTCTACAATAGAAAGAGGAAATAAAACTGAAATTAGGTACTAAAGGGAGGAAAAAACATCCAATGGTAATTCAGTATTCAGTCACTGGCAAAGGGAGTTTAGCAGTCCAAATAACAGATTTTGAAATATTTAATCTGCAGGATCTGTGGAATTATGTACAGGAAGAGATGTCTTGGCTGTTTTCTCAAATTAAGTTGACTGAGGTCTGTGCATTTTATTACATGGATTTATTCTGATTAGTTCTAAAGCTAAAAGTCTTTTTTCCAAAGAGAGATTTAGAAACTTAAAAAACATTTTTTTTATATAATGTCATGGGTTTATCTCAGAAACACTGCAGCATTGTTCCTGCATCCATGGTAGCTCAGAAACTGCCATGCCGATTGGCTGCTGCCTTGCACTTGAAAAACTGCTATGCTTCAGTGTGGCTACATGAAGGCAGTTATAGTACACTCACCAGTGGTATCAGAACACTATAATCTCTGAAGTGCTTGAGGATGAATGGCTTATAAAGATGTAGAATATTATTACTGTATACCCTATTTAATTGGGCCATGCTGAATAGGGATAGCTGCTTTAGTGGATCTATCTCTGTGGAAACTGATGACAGCGTGTTATATTGACTGCTAGTTAATCAAGATAGTATTGGCACATGGTCTGCTTGAGAGGTCTGATTTAGTTTCTGCAAAATAAAGTGCTGTTTAGCCAGGTGACAAATAGGTGTGAAATCCTGAACTGGTTTTTAAATGCACAAGTTGCCAAACAGAGATGAAGCAGCATACTTTCCTGGCCCCTGGGGTAGCTCAGACAGGGGTGGCTGAGTTCAGTGGTGCTGGCTGAGCGGAGGAGCCCTCTGTCAGCATCTCACCAAATCGCTTTTGGTCGTGCCACTGACAAGGCCACTGGTAGTGGTAATTTTTGCTTGGCATTTCTGCAGTTCACAACAAGTGAGTGTGTGCATTGCACTGCATAAACACAAAAACACTTTGTCATGCTGCCCAGTTAAGGGCCTGACCGCTCCAAAACAGGTCAGTGTGTGTGTGGCACCTTCTTCCCAGGTTTCCTCAGGGGAAGACAACAGAGCTTTTGTAGCATGTGAGGAGCACATACCTCTCTTCTCAACAAGCTGTCTTGCTTTTAACTACTTCTTTGCCATCTTGGGTCAGAGTAGATCTTTTCATGTGAGTTCAGTGAAGTCCCCTTGGACTGTGGCTCAGTGAAGTGCGAAGCAGTTCTGCTAAATTAAACAGCAGTCTGTGGAAGAACTAATTCAGTTTTTGGTGTTGAGAGGCACTGGGGCTTGATGGACTTGGCATATGTGGAAGTGCTACAGCTTTGTCTTCTCAACCTTAAACCATTCACTTAACTGTACTATAACAATATATGACTCCATGCCTTTTTCCATAAGAATGCTAATTTTCTCTTACCTGAAAAATCACCTATCCTCTTTGCAAAAAAAGAAAACAAAACCAAAAAAACACAACAAAAAAACCTCCAACACAAAGTCTTTGATTTCTCTATTAGAAAGATAATCATGCTAGCAAACACTGCAAATCATTACAGTGTCTTCATAATGGGACATTAAAATTAAAAGCCCACAGATACTTTGTCATGGTTTACAGCCTTGCTGGTTAAACATGTTGTGTTGTTTAATTTTACCATGGAATTAAGGAGAATTTACCATTTCTACCATATAGAAAAACCCTGAAGACACTGATAAGTCTTTTCTGAGTAAAAGATAGTAAAGTCACCATGCAACCAGCAGATGGTCTCAGGTATTATTTAAGCATTGTTTTCAAAATTATTATTTGGTATATGACATATTATTTTCCATACTGAAAATTCGTTTGAATATTTTTTGCAGTGAATCTGGTAACTGCTGGAAGTCGTGCCTTGTTACAGCTTTTTGAAAGATACATTGTAAAACTGAAATAATTCAAAGTGCCTTCTGCTTCTGAGTTTTTTCAGTGTAACTATGGTTTTCTTTTCAGACTGTCAACAAATTCTGGACTCTAGAGAACTTTGGGGTTGCTTCTTATTCTGAACTGAAAGGCACAATAAAAACCAAGCAAACCCTATAATGTTATATTCCTCACTTATAACCTGGACTACAAAACTTGTTTGTCAGTAAGCTGTGATGCTGTGTATGTTCTACTTGACGTATTTCTTGAAACCTCAGCTGTTGAAATCATGTCCAGAATTAATCTCATCTAACTTATACTGTCTGAAAATTACAGCATCTGTTTTAAACTGGTTTCCTAAGTGCTCCCTCTTCTATGAGCAGCTGTGCAAGCAGCCTGTTTGGTGGAGTTCCAGGACAAGGTAAGGTGTGAGACTCCTTCTGGAGAAGCATGTCTTTCTTTTTCCAGTAATAGAAAGGGATTTTGGCTGGCATGCTTAGCCTAAACATTACCTTTTCCCTTTCTGAAACTCATTCTCTGTATTCCTTATCTTATGTAACTCCTTGCATGCTTTCTATTGTCTATCTTTAAGCAGAATAGTACCTTATCATTTATCTTTGCATCTTGTTTTAAGACTAGTACACTTTTAAATGTGTCTTCTATTCCCATCTTCTATTCTTCATCTATTTCACATTTAAGTGAAAGTGAGGCTGTGAAAGGTCTGTCTCTGGTGCTCTATATACCTCCCAGGTACTGGGATTCTTACCTGCCTCCTGCCTGGACAAGGTTATTCAGTTTCTGCAGTGCAGAGGCTCTCTGGGGGACCAAAAAAGAGTCAGAGGTACTTCCTCAAGGAAATGCTCAGCGACACTTGCAGGCCATAAAAGTATTTCTACTCAAATATTCTACTCACAGTAGCAGCTGTATAATCTGGAGGAGCATCTCCTGATTTAGAGATGTGAGAACAAAATGTAGCCCTATTAACTTAGCTGTTCCTAGGCTGTGAGAATGTCAATTATGAATAGTTTGGCCCTGGATAATTAGAAAACAAACTTTTTGTTAACTGCTGTAGGAATTAATTATTTGTGTGCTCTTAATTTATTGTATTTCACAGAGAAAATGAATCAATCTTGTGATAATTTTTATTCTCTGTAAGCGTTTTCAAGACATAGGAGGAAATAAAATTATGACCGAGTCTAATGACGTACATAGATCAACATGTCTTTTCCCTTTGTCATGAAATGGAGTCTTATGGAAAGGTTTCCTCCCATTATTGGTTTAGGAAAGAAGAATAAATTTGAAAAACAGGTCAGAAAATAAAGGGGAAGTTAAAGTCTGCAGTAGGCAGAGAAAAAGACCACTTCATCTCTTCCCAGTTAGCTAAAAAATGTCTTTCACTCTCTCAGTATCACCTTTCAATCCCCAGATTATGTTAAAATATTTACTGAGGTTGTTCTTTAAAACTACAGCAGCTAAACCACTTAAGCATGTGGTGAATTTACAACGGGTTTCTTATAATTTGTGCCTAGGGACTGTAAGGAACCGTGCATCATTGTGCAAGTGGCATATGTAACAGTCATGCTAAGTGGTGAAACAAAAAGGAAAAGAAAGGAAATCTCTCATGGACATGCCTAAGGATCAACACAATAGCAAAAACCCCTTGCTAAAAGCCTGTCCAGCATCTCACTTACTGCATTTTAGCTTTATGAATGGAAATATTTAATATTATCATCTCTGCTCCTTTCCTTACCTTTGTGAAACAAAACTGATTAGTTGTTAGATTTTTTTGATTTCTGTCTTTTATTGTTTTCTTAGTTCCTTCAAAGCTGCTGGCATTGCTGAGGTATTAACACCAGTAAGAGGGGAGTTTGCATATGCAAATTTGACTCCCTTAATTAAAATCAGGAACACTTGATTGCACTGCTGAGCCCTAGAGCTGCAAATATGCAAACAAAGGTTACATGCTCAGAAAGGAAAATTGAGCCCTAAGTCATGGTTTTGTGATAGACTTTTCTTAGTTCTTAGGAAGCTGTTAAGATGAAACCCAGTGCCAAATTACATTTCTTACTCCTAGACTGAAGTGCATGCTGTTTAGCAGCATGCTTTGTGTATATTTTGTTCGGGTTTGGGATTGTTTCGTTTTCATTTTGTATTTGCTCCTCTGACTTGGAACCCCCTTGCTTTCTGGCTGGTTGCAATAAAGCAATTATGAGCAGGTAGCTTGAAGAATGTGATGGAGCAGCTAGAAAAAGTGATTAACAGGAAAAATATGCCACAGGTTTTAATTTGTTTCTTAATTGTCATCCAGGTGTGGCCTTAGTCCTTCAAAATCTTGAGAACGTTGGGTCTCTGCTGACTCCTGGACTCATGAGTATTTTGTCTGCTGGACCCGAGAATATGATTTGGTGACACTTCATCTTTTGTGGTAAGCACCTTTCTCAAAATGTTTTGTCCTACCTTTGCACAGTAGTCTTTATTACCCTCAGTTATGTTGATATGACTGTCCTCAGTAAATTGGATCATTCAAATGACCTGGTCGTAAGAAAAACAAAAAAACCCCAAGCAGGGCACCCTAATACTGTGTCCTTTCTCTAAAACAGTTAATTTCAATTATCTAATTCATAGCACAGTTCCAAGAGTGCTGGCATTTAGATTTAGAGCCCTGGGGTGAACCAAGGAGAATAATGGCTGAGGAGAGATAAGTCGAGAAGCAAGAATTTCTTAGACCAGATATACCAATGACATGAGCATATTGTGCAGACAGACCCACTATGACAAAGACAGCAATGTTATATTTTAGTTTTTCTAAATTTTAGTAGTCATAAAACAGTGTAGCCATGCAGAAGGTTCCCTTTCCTTTACAAGCATATGTCTTATTGAGGTTTTTGCTCAGTCACTTATCTCCTAGTCTTAACAAGAGCAGTCCTGTAACAGGTTTGGGGATGAAAAGGACACAAGATACTTATACTGGTATAGCTCTCACAAACCCACTCTTCTCCAGGTGTTTCCCTGAGAAGCTGTGAATGTGATGCAAAGTAGATGTGCAGTTTTGTTACACCTGCTTTGCAAGGCAAAAGTGGTTGGTTGTGCTATTAGTAAGTGGAGAATAAGGCCTGTCTTAGGTAAGGAGCTCTGGAATTTTCTAAGGTTATTGTGTGGTGTTTCCTGTTTGCATTTGTAAAAAAAGAATATTGCAGGGACTTATTTTTTTTACAGTGATCTTAAAATTAACGCTTTGAGGACTTGTCTGCTCATTGTCCATGGGCTTTTGATAAAATGAAAGACAGTAGCAAAATTCAGTATCTGCACAAAATGATCCCTCAGAAATAGCAAAGGCTGCTGTCTATTTGCTGCATTTTCAGGTTGTAAATTCCACTAAGTCCTTTCACTTGACTGTACAATTCAGGCACACTCCACACACAGACTCTAATTGATTAGAAGAAACTAACTACAAAAGAAAATTTGTAAAAAAGATTGCCATAAACTTGACAGGTCTGATGAAAGCATAGCTGGCAGGACCCAAGTTCAAGGCAGATCACAGCTACCCAAGTACCTATCAGAGTACAGCCTTGGGTGAGATTTACTGCCATTAAGAAAGGCAATTTTGATCAAACCCCATTGAATCAAAACATGTGTTCCCCAGCTCCACATGCTGACCCCAGCATAAATACTCAAATTCCTCTTCTCTGATCTGTGATATAGAGACTTCACATCATCTGGAAAATGAATTTGCATTTTGTCTTAATGTTGCATGGTACTTAGTACACAGCCAAAGTAATACTCAAACTAGATTATTAATGGAAAGCAATGCATTTCCTAAGGATGCACTAGCATCCAAACACAAAGGGCAAGTTTCTGTTACCAAGACAAAGTATATTATTTTGTCAGTTCCTGCATACATCACATTAGTATTAATGACAGTTTCAGCCACATGCATGTATATCTTTCATTAACACTAATGGGCAATACATGCACATAGATCTCAGGCTAATACTGGTGGGAATTACATATACGTGCAACACTCATTAGTGTTAATGAGAGTTCTCCTGTGGATATCTAATGATCATTAATGGGAGTTACACGCATGTGTGTTTCTCATTAACATTAGTGGCACGTGCATCTCATTAATATTGATGGCAAACACAGGAAGCCATATCTCTCATTAATATTAGTAGGAAAGGTGCACTCACTGCAAGGAGAAAGTTATTCCTGCCATTTCCTCTATGAGGAAGTTCAAGCAGTAGTTAATTCTGTTCTAAAACAACTTCAGTTTCTGCTGTCTTTCAGTGAATTGTCCAAGTTTCCACGGCCTTGGCCACAAGGCAGAGGTTTCCTTCCCACATGAATGAAGCAGTTTTGCAAAAGCCCAAAAATTCTTTTCTATGGAACCAGACAGTATGTCATCTTTGTGGGTTTTTTAAGCAAAAGTATTTCTACTATTTCAAAGAAAAGTCTGTATATGCTGATCACAGCATAGGGTGGCACACACCAGCTGCTGAGTCACTGCCGTAGGCACACCAAATTTATTATAAGTTCTTGTGATCATAACTCCATTTTAGATCATGCACTAATGCAGTATTGTGTTAAACTCTGACATGGTTCCTGATGAACGTAGTTGAGAGTAAAGGCCTTAGCCTCCCTTTGGAGTAAAAAAGGTATGAATTTATGACAGTACTGAGCTTTTTATCCTTCCAGGTACAAAGAGATTAAACTTCAGTACCCCTTTCAAAAATGTGTTCTAATGCCTGCCAAATGGTTTCCATGGGCTTTTCTGTAGGACTGTAATGTAGAACTCCTACAGAACAGACGCCATCACTGCTGCCTAGTGGGTGCTGTAGAGCTAGGCTGTCCCCTAGCTCACATCACTGGGGTGAGCAGTGATGACCACACAGGGCTAAGGAAGAACATTGATCTCCCTGTCTATTACAAACATGGAGATAGGGGAAGGTGATCACATCAAGCTCTGAACTGGGAATCAAGTGAAATGCAATCAGTTTTCACTTCATATCCTACAAATATCATAATTATAGGACAAATTCTACTTTTTCTATTCCCTGATATACCTAACGCTTTGTACATGGGAATTATAACCTGAAATACGATCTCTCTAGAAGCTCCTGTGAGGGTTTAGGTACAGTTAATACAAACAGTAACAACCATATCAGATATAAGCTATTTAAAACAGAGAGCAATATATTTAGTTTTAAAAGTACCCTTTGGTAAGATAGTCTTCTTGCTTTTCTCATTACTGTACAGAATTAGAATAACCATTGCCCATGCAAATTAGTTATAAGAAACAATGTTTGCAAATAACAGACGAAAATTAAAGGATTATGCTTGGCAAACACAACTACTATATAAGATTCCCTTAGGCTGGGGGAAGTATCTACTGCATCTTCCTATGCCAGTAAGTCTTCTGGTGTACAGGAAGACTTTAGCGTGGGGAATGGCAGACTGTATCACTGCAACTGTTGTTCCATTCCAGGAGCCTTCTGGAGATAGGGGGTAAGAGTATGAGAGTAGTTTTCAACTCTCACAGGAGCAGTGCAGGCAAACTGCCTTGTATGAGCCTTTCACCTGCCCTAGGTCTACCCCTTTGGCAGCAAGTGTCAAGCACTCTTTTGTCAGTCTGGTGACAGATGTCACTGCTTTCTTTACAAGCAGATGTTTCATTGCTGGACCCCTTGACCCCAGCCCCTATATGGGCTCTATATGTAATCTACTTCAATTCACATGAAAATCACCAACAAATTTAGATACAGCAGGCACAAATGCATAAAACTCTTTCAAGCCCAAATATACAGACTCGGTCGTATGCTTGCGTAAGACACACACACGCACTTACTCATTCTCATATTCACCCATGCTGGAAAGTCTAATGCAGGAAAGGTGATTCTAGTGTTAATCCAGTCTGGAATGACAGATGTTAGAAGACATCAAGGAAAATCACAACAGTAGAATTCTGTCTGGCTACAGCAGCATTAAAGATTCTGATCTGTAACTACAGCTTTCACTTATAATTCAAACTTCAACTGCTAAACAAACTAAATAATTTATCAAGTACAATATGTTCTAACTCTGCAGCTTGCAAAAACTGCAGCCATGCCTTTGTTTCAAAGAGTCACCAAATGGTGGAAATGTCAAGCTCTTCCTTAAAATGCATCTTCCTCAATTCCCTTGGTAGATAGCACTGATTTTTTTTTTTTCCTGAAGATGTTTTATTGTTTTTCTACTTTTCATCAGGGTGGGGTTGCCATAGCAATAAAGTAGGATGTCTTGCTGGATTTCACCTTTGCTGTCTTGCTTCATATGGTTCTTTCTCCTCAGAGCAAACATGGTGGACGCAATGCACATACAGATGTCTGATTTCAGATTTCTTTCTCAAGTGTGCTTGGCAGCTGCTCTCCTGAGACAGGCAAAGCAGCACTTCACAAGCAGCACTTCACTTTACATTCATCTTCCTACTCCCTAGTGACCAGCATCACATCTCCCTTGCTTTGTGAGTTCTCTTTTAAGATGGACAAAGCTTTTAATGTAAGACTTGCTTCCAGTGTAAACAAAAACTTTTGTTTAAGCATTTCAGTTAACTAAATGACCTAATCAATTGTCTTCTCAAAGTTAGTTGAGGTAAAATGGTGAAATATGCTGCAATAGATGTTAGAATCATCCACTTCGTATCCCAACACTATGTCCAGAGCTATCCCAATAACTGGATTTAGAAGGCTGAGTTTAGGTTGTGAGGCTGTGATGATGAACTGGGTCTCTCCCTTCCTCTCTGTCAGTGTTTATTTTTGTACCAATTTTCCGAGTTAGACTTGTCCCAGAAAAAAACGTTCAAAAATTAAATCATTCACTGGGATGAAAAGTTCTCATTTTATATATCTCTCCTGCATCTTTCAAAAACAGATTATAAATCTGTTATCTATATCTGAATTTCACAGTGGTAGCATCTCAGAAATCTAGATGAAAAGGATGGTAAATGCAGTCACAGTCCTTCAGTTTGAATGCTGCAGATCAGCTCTTCTCTCCTTGTGGAGTACCATCAGTGGAAATAGCTGAAATTTCGGGATACAATAATGAATAATGTATCCTATGCCATGAAAGTACCACTAATATCACGAGAATTTAAAACTCCGTATCCTGGTAGCTATATGTCACAAAAGAATTTTAAAAATACGTAGCATTTTTAATATGATATGGACTTTTCCTCTTTGGTGTTTGGATTCCTCTTCAAGTTGAACCAAAGTAAAATGGGATTTGTTACATGAACTCCTGCTTTGTCGCTTTTCAACACTCTGTTTGTAATGGCCAAGCTGAGAACATGTTTCCCAATTTCCAGGTCAAGT
Source organism: Corapipo altera (assembly GCF_003945725.1). Taxonomy (NCBI): domain Eukaryota; kingdom Metazoa; phylum Chordata; class Aves; order Passeriformes; family Pipridae; genus Corapipo; species Corapipo altera. The sequence continues at coordinate 293,730 of NW_020884905.1, forward strand.
CTTTATCCTCCATTTTCCTTCTGCCTTACTCACTAGAGTTGCATTAAATTTCCCTCTGATTTTACTAACATTACCCTGGCAGAACATCAGTGTCATTTTAAAGCATCACTACAATATTTGTTCTTCTGACTACATTGGTCTCTGCCTGCCAGTCCCAATTTTTCTCTTGAAAAGATACTATTAGGATAATTATTATTCAAACATTATAGCACCCAAGAGACATGGAAAAGCATTGTCTAGCTTTTCCATTTAGTTAATGCCTTAGAAAACTTACAATCTGTGTAGAAGACAAAAAGTAACACATGGATTTCAGACAGATGAGAGGAAGAGTGCTACAAGACTACATGACTGTGCATGCTAAGCAGCAGTATCAGCACTGTGATAATATCTCATACTTTTGGGGCATTATGATAAAAGAGAGATTGAATAGGAACCTCCAGAGCCTTCAGATGACTGTGTAGCTGTTCCTTCACAAGCTCTTTCACAGGATGTGGAGCAGCAAAGAACATGAAGTTATTTCTCTTATGGTTAGCATAAGACATTGTCTTGTCAGATGAATGGGTGGTAGGAATTGATTTCTTGGTAAAGAAGTTGTTCAGAAGATTGAAGAAACTTTCTGTGATGTGAGAAAATTTAGTGCACGTTATTTTGCTGAACTGGAACATCTGTTTGCAAGCTGGTAGTAATGGCCTGCTAGTAACAAGACTGCTGTTGGCATCTTGACAAGGACTCTCTGTATTTTAGAAGGCAGATGCTACTATTTCTGCCCCAGACTAATACTTCTATAGCATGACATGTCTCAGCTATTGCAATAATCATGGTTGTAGAGCAAGTTCTGCCTTGTCTGCTTCTCTGCAGGATGCTTCTCAGCCAAGCTTGTTATTTGGACAGGACCTATCTTGTGCCTTTTGAACCAAACCTCAGCCCAGTTTTCTAATACACAGGGGCCAACTTCATCTGGCACCAGCAAGCCTTTCCTCAGATCAGGTGTGACAGTGCCTGATTATAGTGACCTAAAAGCAGGTTCTGCACAAAAAAATCCCCAATGTTCATTCTGTCACCTGAAATGTGCAGCATGTGTAGGCCCCCTCTTCTGGAAAACTGTAACTTGCTGTTATTTTAAGAATGCACCAAACGCCAGGCAGCATGTGAGAAGAAGAAAATCAGAATGTTTTTAAACGTATTTGCATTGCTTAACATTTTTATCAGGAAGATTTCAAAGGATTTTATGTGACTATTACTATTATCCCCAGATTATAGCTGGTAGGACTGTGATAAAGTACAGATCAGCTACTTCCTCCAATCCACGGGAGAGTTAAGTGATGAAATCAGGAGTGGGACCCCCCACCTTGGCTTTCCATTAGATGTTGTAACTATCACATATCCCCATGGCATGTACATTTCTGGTATTTACAATTTAACTCCGCTGTACTCCCTGTCATTTACTTCAGTGAAAACGTGCATTTGCAGGAGTGGGGGGGAAGCCTATTTTTTTGGGCAAGCCATGTGTGCTGTTTATAGTCTAAAAAGCATGTAGTGTGAAAATCTGATGGCTCTTGAAAATACCTCCCTGGACTTTTTGCTGAGCCTGCCAAGAAGACTGATAATTAATGAAAGCAATTTTTGTGACAGAAACAAAAAGGTTGACCATATGCTTTGCTTGTAGTCCCATACCATTTCTCTGAAAGAAAAATGGAACTTCAACCTGCATTGAGAAGTATTGGAACTGAGAATGCATTTTACTGCTTACCATGTTTACACCAAATAAAAAAAAATTTAGTTTTTATGTTCAATTGAATTATTATAAACATCTAAACATTTGATTAACAAGTTTTTTTAGGCCCAAGGACATCTGGCTGAGTTGAGGTGCTGAAGCATATTATGGTGTGGTATTGTGTGTAAGTGTATGAGCTCTATCCATAGCTGATTCAAACAATGAAAAACAAAAAAGGAAACTGCCTCAGATTTTCCTACTCTACAGAAAAAAAATCAATGGAGGGTGATTCCTCACTGCTGCCAAAGAAAAAAAGTCTTATAGGTTTCACTGCTGTAGAATAAAGCCAATAAAATGCAACAAGGGAACTGCAATAATGATGGAATACATAGAAGTGACATGTATGCATGTGAATGCATTTATGAAAAATATTCTATTGTAGTCCTTCAAAAAGTCTCACAAGTCAGTGAAATGTCTTAGATTTCTCATATTTAAGATTTCAATAATAACAATGGTAATGGAATATTTGCACATATAATAGCTTCTATGTGCTAAGATAATAAAGTTATTTATAACTTTCATATAAACAGCAGGTTTCTTTAAGCACTGTATACATTCAAAATGTATTTAGTTGGCAACAGGAGTATGAACAACTCTTGTCTAGGGTAGGGGAATGACAATACTCAGTCACCTTTAATTCACTTTCTCACCCTTCTGCTGAGATGCCCAGTGAGTCTGCTAATTAGTAGTGGTCACTTGTGATAAGAGCATCAGTAGCCTGTGAAGCAGAGCAAGACCTGTGACCTCCTTTTTCCAGCTGCTACAAACAACTGTCTGTTTAGGAGGATAATTTCAGCTTCTTTCTGCTGACCTGTGCTGGATTCAAACTACTATCCTAAAAGGAAAAACCTGTGCAAGGGTCATGACAAACTTTAAATGCATTTATTTTTAGGACACTTCAGCAGAGGGCAAGCAGAGATGATAAAGACTTTGAACAACAGAAGATCACCACTTTTCAAACAAACAGTGAGTATCTGACCTATAATTGAAGATAGCTTATGGTATTGTATTTCTTGTGGGTGTTATAAGTACCTACAGGTAGTCAAAGAACACAATTCATATGATGATGAGCCAGAGTTCTTTCAAGCAAGAATTGAGGTACATTTTGTCTGTGCAACTGGATGAGAACCATTTCAGCACACATTATCCTGTTATTCTTCAGCTGTGTGATGTCTTTAATATTAATCTATCTTTATTTCTCTGTGTAATTCCCTGAAAAGGGATACAATATTAATAATCTTGAATAGCTGAGAAATTTCTGATATGTACATACTTTAATTACCTTGCCAAACAGAATCTATAAGCAAATATCTGTTGTCTGGAAAATGGTTAAGATAAATTTAACAGAGGATTTGTATGTAGCAATATCAAACGGACCAGATCTGAAAACTCTTGTTTTCAGAAATTTGATGCAATGTGGCTTAAAACCATAATAAAAAACTCTTTTCTGATTAAAGAATACTGTGAAGGGCAGATCAGCCATTGATTTCAATGTTCATTTTAGACACACTTGATGTGAATACAACAGTAATACAAATCTGAAGGATTTAAGTATTTTTTAGGTGGGACAAGCCTCAACCTGAGGGAGAGCAGGACTTTATTGCCACTTTCAGAAACCTAGAAACTCTCTCTGAAAACAGAAATCAGTTTTTATCATCAAAACAGACACAGAGAGATATCTGTGAGGGCTGTAACTTCAGTCAAGCATCTCACAGCAAAATCAAACTCTTTAGTGACAAAGATTCAGCGTTAGTGCACATGCTACTAGTCATAAAATAGTGAGGGGGGAAAAGACATACTGTATAGGTGAAGCCTCAGTAGACTGATTCAATTTTTTCCATGAAGCATTAGCAAGGTTTTAAATAGCTGCAACCTGCATATTAAAAATGCCCATGTGTATAGTATATGAATAAGGGCACCTTGGCTGAATACATTATGGAACAGAACTGTCTTTACCCCCTTTACAACCATACTTTTGCTTGCTTATATGAATAGTCAAGAATAGTGATGAGCACCTATCAAAAATTAACTTAGGCAGAGAATCAATGGATTAAGATCCTATTTTTCTTTTCTTTCCATCACTTTCTCGAATCAGGCCATTTTTCTGCAGCTCTTTATTTAGACACAAAGCCTGGAAAATGATCATGTTTTATCTACAGACTGACTGAGGCTTTTTTGTGATTCATTCACCTGCTGCTCCAGCAAAGACATAATCCCTTCTTCATTTATATACCTAAGAGACAATTCACATACAGGAAAGAATGTCTGCTACTGAAAGGAGGCTGCTACATCTGCTCTGCTTGATATATGTGAAGTGTGGCAAAAATCTCTCTACAGCTGTTTGTCTTCGTATTTAGGATGAGATGTTATGATAATGTACTTGCAGGGCAGGAGCGACACGCTGAATTTTTCAATAAGATACATAGATTTTATGCTGTACTGTTCAAAAAAATATATATGTTTATTTTGACTGGCCATATATTCTTGGCCTGTAAGCTCAATTCAAGAAACAGAGACACAGAATTTTTTGATCTAAGTAGTTTGACTTGCTCCTCTTAAGTATTGTTTCCCTGTGTACCCATTGTTTTGCAGCTCTCTGTTGAAAGGCTAGCAATTCAGCTTTCTAATGATGCACTCTCTCTAATGATGAGGAAAAATAAAAGAGTGGCAAGTTTTCTGGTAGAGAAGGCTCTTGTGTGTGACACTGGTTTTTAGCTCTCAAGTGAGTGGAACAATGTATGGCTCCAAGTGATGAAACTCATGAACTGCTGTTGTCAGTGAGAGCTCGCTGAGAAAATGAAGTGCATGCCTACACTTCTATTTTATATTCCATGGAAATTAAAACCATTTTAGCACCTGTATGCAGGCCTTTACACATACCTGAAATGTGTTTTTTTCATCTGACTCATGTCTCTGTGAGTCATTTATAGCGCTTTCATATGCAGAGATATTTTTAGGCTATTTATGATGTTCCTTTGAGTATACTTAAACCCTCCTTTTAAACAGGGGCTGAGCACACAAGGAAAAGAAATTTCTTCTGAACGATTATTTACTATGATAGAAATTACAATGGTGTTCAGAAAATGGAAATCCCTTCCTATTGTAAATACAAATAATTTCTAAGGAAGAGCAGACTCTTACCTGTATCTACTACATTTCGTACGTAAGAAAATCTGCTTTGCCCCTGCTTGTGTGACCTTGACAAACCACATAATCTTGGCAACCCTCAGAGTTCACATGGCCCCAGAGCTGGACCAAAGTCCAGGATCATGCAGGGGCAGGGCAGATTGCCTCAGCCCTTGGCAGCCTGTGCTGCGCTGGGGAGGGCAGAGCAAGAGAGATCATTAGAACCCTGCGAGACAACACTTTGGCAATCTACATCCTACCTGGGAACAATCATCAGTACTGCGGGGAAAAAACAAAAGATGCAAGATAACTAAAATGGCAGAGCCACTGTGTTTGCTGAAAGAAAAAATAGAACTAGCAATCAAAAGCTTTGGTAAATAAAGGACTCGGGGTTTATTGTTACCTCCAGCGGAGATTTCATTGTCCTTGTGTTGTGCACCACGCTATTACACTAAGGGTATGAAATTAAATTTCCTTTCTTCTCCAAGACTATTTGCAAGCTGCTCCCACATCAACACATACTTCTTACTTGCAATGGCTGCCAAATTTTGAAGATGATAAAACAAACCAATCAATTCCTGTTTAAAATGATCAGATAATAGTTAGCAAAAAAAAAAAAAATTTCTTTCTGACTGCATTTCAAACCCCTATTGAGATAAAAGGGGGTTGTGTGTGAAAAAATCTGAAACCTCTAAGAAAGAGTCATTTTAAGGGAAGGTTGAAATGGTCTTTTCAGGCTTTCTGTTTATTTTGAAAATTTTTAGGAATATAGATTTGAACAGACCAAAGAAAGGGATGAGACACCCTAAAAGGAAAGCATGAAACAATATTTAAATGATGTGTGATTTCAATCTTGCCTGAGGGCATGCTGAATTCATAAAGAGGGTCCCCCAGGATATTTCACAGTGTGGTGGTACACAGCCTGCTTCCCTGACAGGTCATTACTGCATATCATGCTGGGATCCGGTACACGGCATGCTGGTGGCTGCTTTACCTGACTTGGTCTCAGTGTAGTCCCTGTAAACATAAGTCAAGGACTCTGTCTTTGTCATCCCAGATGTCCAAGGAGACTCACAAGACAGGTGATTGATTTCCACTATAGGACAGAGCTGACGGAAAAAGTTATCTTCAATTCAGAATGTTTATAAACGGGCTCCTTGAAAAATTTAAGTGCATAACGTGGTCAGCTATGTGGAGTTGGCCTATTGAAGAACTCCTTTCTGACTTTGTGCACAGTAGCAGACTCTGAGTGACTGAAATAAGTTCATTAAAAAGCAGGAGAGATGTAAAATACATAATAGAGATGCATTAGAATGAATGAAACAGTGAGGAAAAAATACTTCCTTAGTGGATACAGTGAGGGCACACCTCTCAGCTAGCAGAAAAACTGCCTTTCTATATTACTTGGTGTATCAGCTGAAAAAATCTGTGGTTGGTGTGAAAGTTCTGCATGGCTGTTTCGAAACCTATGCTGACTCCTCTGGACTTGCATGAGGTGTCAGTGCACTGGTGACAGTGAAGGAGGAGGAACTCCCCCTCCCAAGCCAATCTTCCTCTGGCAATAAATTATCATCTGACCTTGGCCCACATTCTGCCCAGTCAAGTAGCAGAGCAATGATAGAGTAAAAAACATAAGTGCTTGAAGATATTTTAGGCCAAGTTTGATGGTCTAAGGCCTTTAGCAACTATAGGTATTCAGAAGTCTGCATTGCTTCTGCAAACTGTTGGTGAACAAAAGCTTTTAAATAGGATTTGATGCTTATAACTTTGAGAGGAAATCACTTAGATTTTCTGTTTTATAATTAGTGTAGGTGTGAACATTTTAGGGATACACGGAAAATGGCAATACAGTGTTACTTCTGTCCAGTAAAATATTCAGCCTTCTGAATCAAGACGAAATTTCAAGGTTTTAGACATGCAGGTTATTTAAATCTGTTTGCCTTTAGATTCAGAAACTGAAAAATTAGTCTTCTGGGACTAAAATACTACTTAGTAATAATAACAGATAAAGACTCAGGGCGTGGCCATGCAATGAGAAAAAACCCAGAACACTCAACTTTTATCCTAGATTAACAGAATTTAACTTTTGGCCAGTTAAAGCAGTTTTTCAAATCCATTGTGGTCTTCCTGTAAGTATTCTAATTAACTGGACGTTGAATTTTCTTTTTGAAATATGGTTAAAAAAAAAGCACCTACTTAGCATTAGAGTGGGAAGTGTAACCTGTGACCTTATTGTTCTAATTTTAAATCTGAATGAGCAGTTTTTATTATAATGGAATAGAAAAATGTGTGAATCAATAGAGTTTCAGTACTAACTAGCAGAATTGAGGAAGTGCATCTGGGGATAAAAATAGCTAGAGGCCGTTTTGTAGTTTTTACTAATCTACCTTGTAAAATATTCACCTGTGTACTTTTTCTTTCTTCCTTCCTTTCTTTAGACTTTCTTAGAAATAACCTCAGTTTATTGATTTGTTTTACCCCAGATTTTTAAATTGTAAAAGTAGTTGGGACTCCTGGTTTTACTAGATACCTGTCACCTTGACAGCACTTGTAGGTTTGAATCATAGTTACTGCTGTGTTTGGGAAAGTCCTTAGTTTATGAAGGCCCTGCTAGATCATTGTGTGGGAACATCAGAAACCAAGGCTATTTCACTGCACTAATTTGTAACACAAAATTGTACATCAGTGAGGTTTAATAATATCTTCTTGTTTGAGCACTAGTGTTTTTAAGCCAACAACATAATAATATGACAAATAGAAGGCAGGGTGTGGAGGACATGTGGACATGACTAATCAATGCATGCTCATTCTCTGTTTGATCTGGATTACTGAATTTAATCCTGCTTCTCTGTGGATACAGATGGCTCCTTTGCATTGCAGCCAGCCTGGGTTTTCTACATAAAGACAGAAAACAGTGGATGGCCACATGGGAATGCATGGCTGGTGTACTGCACAAATTTCTTCACTTGCTCACAAGGTAGGAACATAGTGGAAGTAAATAGATGAAGAACTAATAATTCTAAAATGGGATAAATTTAATGCTACACTCAAAAAGTGACCAGGCAAGTAAATGTGCAGTCGTGTCATGGCAGGATATGAGGCTTCTCTGCCTCAGCTTCCCCATCTATAAAGGGATTTGGTCCACAAAGGTTCTTGGCATCTTAACATTTTTAGACCACTCTATAGATCATGCAACTTTTCTTTCATGAGACTTTTCCTAATTAAAAATGGTTTCTAGTTGGGACACTTTCCTTCATGCTCATCTGCTTTTGTAATATCCCATTATTTCTAGTTTCTATATTCCATTATTCTCTCAGCTTACTCTTAAGTTCCTCTTCCAACACAGTGATAGTTGCCATACCACCCTTGGTCAATGTTCAACTACATTACATAATTCTCATAGATGTTCCTCATCAGTCAAATTGTTCTGTGCTTAAACATTAGCATTACTTTTTGGTTTTTTTCCCTAAGCTCCATATCTCACCATCTATCTTTGCCCTTCTTTTATAACTTGTCAGCCAATTTTAAATCCATGAGACAGTGCTCATTTCTAACCCAAATGAGATTAATTTTTAAGTATGATTTCTGAGGTACTGCATCTGATGTCTTCTGACACTTGATGCAAGATCCAAAATTGCTGCATGTTAAAAATTTGTGACCCCCCCACGGCAGTCACCCTGTGCTCCAACACATATGTCTAGGATCATAGTTTCACTCATTGCTGTTTATTGCTCATGTTTCTGCTGTCAGCTGCTGACTTTCTTTTTTGAAAAAACCCAAAACCTCACTTCCGTCATTTTCCTAGGGATTGTAATGGGATTTACCAGACGATATTTTCCACGATTACTCTTTATTCATATTCTAAAGTTCAGTGCCATCCAGCCATCTGGTGTTTCATTAGTTCTGCAAAAGCCCTAACCTACAAAGAAAAAAAAATACTCACATGGCTAATTTTAACTATGTGAATCCTAATGATGCAAAGGAGACTGCTCATATTTTTGAGCGAGGCATATAGATAAGTCTTAAAGGACCAGGCCATAAAATAATTTTTTAAAAGATTTCTGTGTTTAATAGTATAAAGTAATTAGCATGGAAAATGCAATGTACTTCGCGTACAAGTGCTAATAGGCCTGGATTTAAGGTTTTCCATGCATTTCTCTACCAGCTCTTTATCAATCACCTACGCATCAGATTTTTGATAATAAGAAGAGCAGCGTAAGTGTTCACATGAAGCATGTTGATTGATGTATGCTTTCAGGAAATTTGGAATCAGATGCAAAGTGTTCATCATTTCTTAATTAGCCATTTTGCTTTCCCTCTTCCTCATGGTGCCAGAGACCTACATACCAGCACAGTATTCCTTAATAATTCCTTAAGCACAGAAATTCCTTAAATAGCAGATTTTCTCTCTTAAATTACTTGTCCTCACCGATATATCTGCAAAACCCTATTTTATTTGTTCTGTATTCTGCTATGAGAATTCATTTTTTTCTGTCTAGAAGAGTGTTACTGCAAAGGAGCAGCTTTATTCTATATCCTCTTTTCTGAGAAACACCTTTCGATTTGTTAATGCACTGCTTAGTTAAAAACATCCACCGTGTTGCAATTTTCAGAGTGCCATCATTTAGGTTTGAACCATTTTGTGAAAGGCAGTTGTTATTGCTTTATATCATAAATATCCTTCAAACACCCACTCTTTGAACTTGTGACTCATCAGTCTGGCATCTCAAATTCCCTTCTGTTAATTACAAAATACTGATCTTGCTCATTACCACCGTAACAATAACACCTAGTTAGGAATAGAAAGCTGCTTCTCCTGGCAAACTGCAATGTTTCTTGTTTCATTGCTTTCTGCCACTTAGCTTATTAAATCAGTTTGCACATAGCCAGCTTTCCATGTGCCTCTGCAAAATCCTGAATGTCCTTTTGTAGGCTTGTGAGTTCAGACTGGGTGATGTGGAATACTCAGAATGAATGTCAGTTGTTACCATTAACTACTGGAGCTTACCCCAGCTCATAAAGGCATTGTTGTGCATTCTCTTAAGCAACATAGGAAACTATGTATTTTTATCTCTTTGAATATGGATCAGCAAAACAATGAGAAATCAAGTGTGTTTTCCTAGGACCTACAGTAACTCTGCAAGTGAATTTTCTGAAAACCATTAAAAGGCTTAGCTGCAACATTGTTCCTTCTGAAAAGGTACAGCCTCCAAGCCGGTCATTAATGGCTAGAAAATATTAATCAGATAAGGTAGAGGCAAATTCACCTGACTATCCCTAACTGATTGGAGACAGCAGGGGGTATTCAGGGTTATTTTATCTGCTTTTAGAGAATGTATTTTTTTATGTGCATTTTCATACAAGAGCCAGCACTTCCCCAGCCTGGGAGAGAGGAACCTTCCAACAATAACTCACCGAAGCGAAACAGACTGGCCAAACTCTGGAGTTGGACTATGTACAAATCTAAATAATCAACAAATACCTCTTCCCCTAAAACAAAACCAAACCACAACATATCCACAGTAGCATCTTTAAGTTGAAGATATTTAAATTATGTAATCACAGTCCAGATGAGAAATTGTTAATGGCAAGCGTTTGGTCTACATAACAATACTAAACTCACACTTGGAAGTTTACACAGTTAAGTAAGTTTGAAATAAACACTGGAATGAACGATTTTCACAGATCAGGAAAAAGGTTGTACATAAACATCCTGACAAAAGAAGAAAGTCACTTTTAGAAAGCCTCTAGATTTAAAGCATTGTGAATTCATTTCAGGCGTAGCATAACAGTCCTGATGGACCAGGATGCTCTCTGGGATAAGCAAACAGAATCTCCATAAAGAAGAAACTTCAGCAGAGCCAAGTCAGTTAAGGATCGTTTAATGCAAAATCTCCATGCAATTTCCTTTTATTTAAACCATTATTAGAAATAGCCTTCAGCTTATCACATGTGAAGCATAAGCTTCCTTTGGTATTAACTTTGACACTTGGGGGATTATATAAATATAGGTGATAGTACCTGTTAGTGAGCATTTGATTGCCCTCAGTGCAGAAGGATTTACTCTTGTTATTGATTTGTTGGCTAATATATTGGTTGGAAATCCCCTGCTATTGCTGGTAGCGGCGTATTCTAAATTTTATTAGAGTTGTGAGCGATTTTCCCCTGTCTTTAAACTTATGATCACTTTATAAAAAGAAGAGCCCAAGAGTAAGCTGAAAAACAAATCCTTGTTTTTATTTTGCTGAAAAGGAAAGCTGTCTTGTTTTGCTTTGTTCCTGGTTGTTGATTACATTAGTCTGGCTTTTGTCATGGTTACTTTTGAGACTGGCAACAAATGGAGAATGCATTGCAACAGGAGCCAGCAAGAGAGAAGCCATTACCTCTAATAGGCAAAGGGTCACCAGGGCAAATTTTGTTTCACAAAGAGGATAGAAATGAAACCCATCTACCCTTTAGTTGCCATGAGTAAGCATATGGGCTGATGTAACTTCTTTTACAGCACTATTTTCCTCCTAATGATTTCCCTAAATCCTTTAGGCAGGAGTTAATGAAAGCCAAGGATAAGTCAGATTACACTCTTGCCAGCCTGACCCCTGAGTTCAGGGTCGTGGGTATCCAGGCAGCCCCTGCCCATTCACACACACCACGGCAGGCGGCCCGTGGGGCCAAGGGGATTGGCAAGGTCTGTCCCCTTGCCTGCAGGCAGGACACAGCCAGGGAGCAGGTCCATGCACCTCTGGGAGTGTGTGGTGATGACAGCAAGCAACTGGCTTCCATTCCTGTGCTGTGCCCTGGTCTGTGCTCCAGTAATCAATATATTCTTACTCTTTGTTATCCCCAGAGTGGTAAATTGATTTATCTTTATCTGTTCTTCGCCAAGCCGTAATTCCTCTGTCCTTACACACTGAAATTTCTGGTAGAATACCATAAAAGTGTCACAAATAATAAACGCAGAATTGGGCCTCTAGGACACTAAATGTCTCCTCTTTAGCTTTTCTTTAAGACTGATTCAAAAAACTTGTTCAGAACTAACAACAACAACGAAAAAGAGAGTTTAATTAAACCCATATTGGGAAACGTCTAAAGAAATAAAGTGTTTCATTATGTTCTCTTAATATATCCTACAATATTCATCCAATTAAGTTTGGCACTCAAGTTATTTTTAAGATGTGGTACGAATAAGACAACCTAAGATATCATATGATTGCTCCAGCTGAGACATAATAGTTGAAAGTCATTTTTTCCAATAAAAATAACAGTGAATAGTGCTATTAATTCATTGTAATGATGCTACTGGGAGAAGTGTATGACTTCCACTGCTGAATAATCAACAAAAGTAAATTAGCTTTAAGCAACAAAATGTGTCTGTATGTGTAAGTCTGTGAGGGTAAATGACCTTGAGAATGAAGAATTGAGAAAAGCAAATTAAATACAGTTTTAACCATCATAAGAATGGGGTTTTTTTAAATTATGTATTTTGAAATGCAGTCCATGTGAATTCAACACTCTGCAAGGCAAAATTCATTGTCATTCACTTCTTACATATTATAACTAAAAGGCACAGATGTATACTTCTACTTGAAACCTTTCCGAATTTCAGCTTTATCACACAAAGAAATATGGTTCCTGGTGCATTTCATTTTTGCTTCTAACTCAAGAAAATCAGGAGCAAAACATTAAATTTAATAAATCTGCAGTTTCTTACCCCTTGTCCCTCAGTCCTCATTGTTTTCAAGAGGGATGTATTTAAAGAGAAAGCATTTATCTCCATTGCAGATGTTTTTGATTTCCATTGCAGATGATTTTGACCAGCCTTTTCAAGCTGATTTAAAACATTCAACTTCTCAACATAGGAAATTCTTTTTTTAGCTGTATTTATCTATTAACTTGGGTTTTTTCTTTCTTTCTTTCCTACTGTTCTAGAAGGTACATATTTTCCTAAAACTACCTGCTTTTCACTTCCAGTGTATTTTTGCTATTTAATCAGGTGTGCACAGTTTGCACTTTTACCTCTTCAAACACAATGTGGTTGTTCAAACCCATTTTGTTGCCTTTGAAAAAAAAAGAATACTTTGCCTTTTTTTTGCAGTTCATTCCTTACATTTGTTCATATATAGATACTCACCTACACTTTCTTAATGATTCTTTGCATTTTTTCTGATCACTTTCCTTCCTTTGTGTTGCTTCTATTTGCAGCCCCTCTCACCAGATTGGTAGATTGGTAGCTGTACAGCAGCCATATACTTTTTTCTCTCTTAAACAGTCTTAAATACATTAAATGTGTATTCATGTATCAAATGAGAGAAGCTGCTGTGTCGTGAATCTGATTGACACAGACTTTTACCGAAAAGAAAGAAAAAAAAATTTGCTTTTGAAGACTACATGGTTTTCAGTTTGGAGTACTTAAATATTCATAGCTGAAAAATTGGAAATATCTGATTAAGTGTTGATTATTTAATTTAAGATTATCCCCCAATAATGGCTCTTTCTTATTTGTTTGTTTTAACATGGTTGTTTTCCTACGAAAATATTGATAGAGATACATAAAGCAGAGTCAAAGACTTAATGAAACATTGATTTTTATCTTGGATTGAAAGGAACCAGTACTTCCACAGTTTCTCTGCTGCAAATGTTCTCTGTATGAATATATACAGAGTATTTTTGAACATAACCTCAGAGTGGCCATTGTGAAATTATTATACTGGATTGGCATACAACTGTTACCAACAACTACTTTCAAGCAGAATTTAGGATATTTAGAATTTTGGCAGATATGCACATCAAGGGACATGTGAATTCCCTAATATTTCTACAGCTTAAAAGGGTAACTTGAATGATGATAAATGTATGAGACGTAATTGGAAGCAAATTAGAGATAGATTAGTATGGTCGTTCTAACCATGATTTATTTTAAGAAACTGGAATCTTTCACTACTGATGTACTTCAGCCAATATTGCAAACATTTATGTGCCTTTGTGTGGCTTTAGAGTCAGGTGAAGAATCTACATTTGGTAATCAGTTATAAGACTCAAACCTCTTTTGGTGATAAATCATCTAAAATAAATATATATCTGTTATATGGTGTTATTGACTAAAAATATGTAAATAATTTTTAAAAAGTATGATACATATGATGAATTCATATGAATTCATTGACTGCTGAATGATACTGGCTAAGTAGACAAACATGTCTTTCATTGATTAGAATGTACACTTTGGATTTTTGTTGTCTGGAATTATCTAGATCTACAAAATTACAATTAATATAAAATTTATATTTTTTGTTATGGCTCTTAGTGAGAAATCTTTTTAAGGATATTTAAAGAAGGCAGAAAAGTCTGGACATCGACAATGCAACTAGAAAAAAATCAAGGCCTGTTTGGAATTTTTTGTGATGTTTACTCAAGTTGACAATGAGCATAACATCAGTAGGAGTTCTCACAGATGAAATTTGGATATCCAACATGTATTCCTACAGAAGACATGGCTAATAAAGACTGTCTTTCAAGTAAGTCTCGATTTGATACAATGAAGTAGCATCTAAGAGGACTGAGAAAAATATCAAGAATCCAAGAGCACCATCCACAAAAGCCCCCTCAGCAGCTGATTGCCATCTGAGATCATGATGAAGTTATCCAGGTCAAAAGGTCTCCCTTCATTTCATTTTCATATATCTGCAGGCTAGACAAATGACAAATTTTCTCTAGGAGAAAGTGGTAAACTAGATTTTTGTCTTTGCAAATTGGGATTTGCTCAGGGAAGGTTTTCGACCATATGACAACTGCAGTTATTTCAGACTCTTGCAGGTAGTTTGCCAGTGCAGTGAGTGCTCCAAACTGAATGGATACCCCATTATGCTGTATTCCTAACATAGCTGTGGATTTTTATTCCTTTTCTGAAAGAGCTTGGATCTGATGGTGAGTAACATGCATGCCATAGGTGTGTAGTTTTCAAACTTTCTGTGTACAGAAGACATATTTGGAAGAAAATCAACTTTGATTTATCCATGCTTGGAAGTGTACCCCAGAGTTATGAAGAGTATATACATAAAAGTAATAGTCCTGCCAGAAAATATCCAGCCATTCAAAATGGAGACAAAAACTCACAGAATCCTGGAAGCCAAATTAAGCAACACAAAGCAAAAAGTAAGAATAATATCTATTCTTTTGTTAAATTATGTTTATTTAGAGACTGGCATATGGATAAATAATTGTTTAAAAATAGATTTTAGGTATATGGATTTACACATAGAGATGTACAAGCCTATACATTATATATACAGATATAGATTTACATATAAAGTTATATATTTTTTAGATATATAGGTAAGATATTTAAATATTTTTAAAGATCAGATCAATGATCAAGGGAATATTAATTGAGATCAGTTGGAAAATCAAACAGAATGAAAATACAAAGGAAATCTCCTGAGTTATTTTGACTTTTTTTGGAAAAAATACATGTCAAAAATACTGCAGAATATGCCAAATTGGAAGGGACCCACAAGGGTCATCAATATATTGCCATGTTGAAAGATATAATCTTCAGAGTGCTTTACTTCTGCTTGTCAGTAGGTCTATTTAATTAATTTTAATTACTTCTATCTATAAAAGTCAGAGACAAAAAGGCCAGAGAGCTCTGTGGGCATTCATTTAAAGGGACAGTTACATATTAAACCAAAATCTATTAATGTCTCAAGATACATTTGCCTTTGACTTTGCTATCTCTATCTTCAGTTTAAAAGGAATGCAATTTTACTAGAAGAATGTTTTAAGCATGAGAACAACTGTATGTATTTTGTATATAAAAATTATGTAATTATCATTAGATGTCTCAGAAGACAGACACTCAGAAAAACAGATTTACAAAGTAAGTTATTTTGAAGTTGGAAGAGGAAGTTCCCTTACTTTTCCTAGTAATAAGCAGATAATTCATGCTCCACAATTTCCTTGATTCACATCACCTCTTTGTGCTTAAGAAATATTTATAAACTGATAGAGATTTTCCTCAGATTTATTCAAGATCCAAAAGTATTCACCAAACATTTCTTTAAACTGTTTTCTATTCAGCGTGATCTGCAGTTCACATTGCTTTGTTTAGCTGTGAGCTGCCAAACAGTGCTTCGGGGTTTTTTCCTACCCACTCACTCATTAGGTGCCCAAGCACAAATTTCAGATTAGAGCACTGAAATGGACTTTCGGCAAAAGTCCCGGGAAGAGACATCAGCCAGCTGCCAGTTACAAACAAGGACAGAAGGGCTGCAAACTTCAGCTAAAGAAAATTCATTCACAAACACTTGTGAACAGTTCCATCATTAGCCAACGTGTTCTGATCTCACCCAGTTACATCATACATTAGCACAAGACCTAAGCTATCTGAGGACTGTGTTCAGCACTTAATGCTGTGTGTGAAAACAAATGCTGCTTTCAGCTCTGTAAACAAATGAGGGGTACCCAGAAATATGTTATATCCTGTCCATATAAATAAAGAATAGGTAAGAAAGGATGACTCTACCAGTACAGGAGTAGCACTTTGAGTGGTGGGAGTCTGTAGGCAGCACAGTGTTGAACTGCACAACAGATTTCCAGGACACTTCACACTAAAATGAGAAGAACAGATTTTTATTAAACATATATTGTCTGAAAAAATCTAGAGAGCATTTTTGCTGATGTTCTTTGTAATCTTCCAGTTAAAGAAAAGAGTCAGTTTTAGTACAACACAGAAATAATTGCTAATGGCTAATTAAGGTGAACGAGAAGGGAAGGCATTCTTTGTCATCTCAGTCCCACCAGGGGGGTCACATTAACACTTAGCATTCAGCAAGTTGGAGGCAGTACTTTTCAAATCTGTCTAAGGATAGACAGACTGTGGTCTTCTTTCTTCCATACGCTTTTGCAACTTAGCTTTTTGTATCTTGCCAGATTTTGCACTACTTGCAATAATGGGAAATGTTCAGTCTTTACACAGCACATGCATGAGAGTTAGTCAGGGTATTTTATTATTTATCATCAGACTATCCTTCCCAGAGATATTTGTGCACTGCCTCTCAGGGGAAAAAAAAAGGGGAAAAAAAAAGGGGAAAAAAAAGGAAAAAAACCCCAAACACCTACAGCAAATTGTTTATCGTGGGACCATGCTAATTCCTGACTGTGTAGGGGATGTAATTTGTTCTGTTTGTCTGGCTACTGGGGGTTGGCAGCAGGAAGGAGGGGGAGTTTGTTTATTTTTCAGTTGTACTGTTTGCTTTTCTGTTAAAGATATGATGATCCGAATTCTAGTGCCTGTGACTCGAACTGTTAAAACTGTCTTGCCAGAGCAGAATAATGTTCCAGATTTGGCACAAACCTTGGAAAATGCTTCCAGGTTTTACAAATGGCAACTTTGCCCATGTTTGAGGCAATGTCATATTCCTTGCAAAGTTCCTCACCTCAGAACTACATTTCAGTTTATTTAGTCACTGTCACTCAAGTATAATAGGAAGCTCTTAATAAACTGATTTAGTGATCATTTTAACAATCCTTTTGAATAAATTAAAATAGAATAGTTTCAGTTGGAAGGGACCTACAACAATCATCTAATCCAACTACCTGACCACTTTTGGGCTGACCAAAGGACATCATTAAGAGCACTGTCCAAATGTCTCTTGAACACTGACAGGCTTGGGGCATTGACCACTCTCTAGGGAAGCCTGTTCCAGTACATGACTAGTCCCTTAATAAAACAATGCTTCCTAATGTACAGACTAAACCTTGCCTGATTCACATCTTATCTACAGGCTTTGTCAGTGTCTCAAAACCTTTCCATTTGACCTGTTAAGACTCTGGTTACAGGAAATGTTCCCCCCCTCCCCCAACGTTGTAGCTTAGTGTCCGTAGTAGCTCCATATGCTCGGCAGGAAGACAAACTATGGTGTACACGACTGTGAGAGGCAGGAAGGACAGCGACTGCTCAGTGGGGACAACATCTTTGGGAGCCTCTTGTGTCACACAGTGTGTGTGTGCCTGTGTGGAGGTGCATGTGTGTGAAACAATCAGGCACAGAGGGACTACTCAGCCTTTCCAGTCTTTATGTGTAAGTCATGTTTCTACTCAGACATTTGGGCCTTGAAGCCCAATCACTGTTTGGAATTTTTTTTTAACGCACTGTCAATCTGAGAGGCAGCAGAAGTGGTAATGTACTTGGGCCACGTTGATGCTCTGCTTTGCTTTTTATGGCACCTTGTGAAACAAATGTTTGAATAAATTTCATACAGGTTAAAAATCCAAGGTTCTAAAGTTCTTGAAAGGTTGGCTGAAAAAATCCTTTATGAGATTTTATCCAAAGTATATTGGCATTGGCAGTTGCACAGTAACAATGAGGAATTGCAGTGTGTTTCGGCTGTGTCCCAGGAAGACTCCTGGCTGAAGCAGCAACTCAGAGGCTTTTGATGAGCTACTGGCATGATGGAAATGTGTTTCAAAGTGTAAGTCAACTATCAGAGCCCTAAAGACCTACACAGCTGAAAATAAAATACTGTTTTCTCTAAACTCCAGCCACAGTGGGCTTTTAACAATGGTTTACAACTTGCTGGATAATCTAGATGTGAAAACCCAGATTTGAAGGATCAGTTTTGGCACCCAAACTCATACTGGGTTGTCTAGGTTTCCCTGAATCCATAAGAACTAAGATGCAAGAACAATTCTAAAAGGTAAAGCAAAAGTTTGTTTATAAAGTTGCCTCTTTACTCTATGAAATAGCATATAAAGTAAAAAACTCATTCACAGAAATTATTTTTTTTTTACTAAAAAGCTGCAGAATCTTTAAAACAAGTGGCACTTCCATCCTTATCTAACATGTGGAGGTTTTAACATAAACTGACTTCAGTGATTTGCACTCTGGCATTGCCTATTAAAAGTACACTAAAGAAGAAACTAGAAGAAGCAGGTATTAATAATGGATACTTTTAATATTATAAAGAAGTTTCAACTGCATTTTCTGGGAAAGTCCTCATAGGGGACTGAAAGGACGTTTACACAGAGATATGCTATGTAATTTGTTTTGCATGCTCATTTGGAGTTGTAACAGAAAGTTTTCAAGACCTAACCAGAGAGAGTCTTTCTAAACAAATAAAACTATAATAGTTATCTAACATATGCCTTCAACCATCTGTGCTTTGCTGGCTCATAAAATTTCTATAAGAGTTTGTTTTGATGATGTAAGCAGCATTTTCTCATGCTTTCTATGCATGAGAAAACAAACAAATGTAGGGATATTACACTGCCATTCCATAAATGAAATATTGTCAGTAACCTGTTTTCTGTAGGAAACAATGCTGGCACTCCATTTTCTCTGCACTACTTATAAACCAATAGGCCTGAGCCTTAGGGGGAAAAAAATAAAATAAAATAACCTTATCTCTGATCATATAGATTGCCTTTTTCTGCACCATTTTTCTGTTAAAGCAAATATTATTAATAAACATTTTGTAAGACCGATGTTCATTTAACAAAAGCTAGGAAAAGCTTAGAAAGCTCATCTGACATAGAAAAGGAACAAATTAATATTGTGATTAATGTGTATTTCTAGAACTAAAACTTTGTCCTGAAAGAAACACGTTTCTTTTACAGACAGAAGAGTAAGAGGACTCTAATATTAAATCTTTTTGATGCTTTAAACATATTAAGTATATTTAAAGATATTTCTCTTAGGGTAAATATGAAGTGATGAAATTTTGGTTCTATTAAACTGGGTGATAAAACCACCATAGCAGATTCCTTTAGATCCATAAAGTGTCTAGTTCAGTTGTTGAGAGTAAGCTTAAAAGTGTCCATGCTCTTGAGAACCTTTCTGCAGATGCAGATGAGATTCAGCCACATTTTGCTAAAATGATTGGGGTAACCTAGTCTACAGAAACGTGTTCAGAAGCCATCTTTTAACAGACAATATTTCAGCTGTAAATCACTTGCTGTGATCAGTTCAGATTCTTGTTGTTGATTGTTGCCTTTCGGTGTCATAGCAGTACTGGTACTCACCTGTTAAACCTAGTCAGTACAGGAAGTTACTGCAAGGTAAACATAAAGATATGACACTGTGGTACAGTGAGCTTTTCTCTATTCATTTCCTTTATACAGTACCTGTGGGCAAAAAAGACAAGGTAACCAATTCCACTTTCTCTAGTAGCCCACAAGGAGTAGCTGTTGCATACTAAATGTGTGTAACAGCCCTTTTCCATACAGTAATGCCCACATCTGTGTCACCTTGGGTAACTTTAGATCAGTCTTGGGGCTGTAGCATTATTCTGATTTTCAGTTTGAGTATGAAGCAGCCAACATCAATGCCAGTACAACACAAACCTCAATTTAGATTTTGGATGCCTTGATTCTTATTTTCTCCATGCTACATTATCCATTATTTACATTTGCTCATCCTATTCACTGTAGGGTAGTCAGAGCAGATTATGGGATGCGTCATGGTTCCCAAAAGTACTCTTTGCAAATGACAATTCTTCCCAAAACGACAGTACAATATTAGACAATGGGTACATTCTGCAATCACTCCCAGATATATGCCTTGCAGGAAACCTTCTCGGGGTATTGATTTTTCAAATATGCCAAAGCTTAAAGCTTTTATCTCCTTTATCTTTGAGCTGCATGTCACCTGAAGAGTATGCACACATATGAACACAACATATACACACAAATATACCCACCCACCCATTTCTCAGGCAGTGGGTTAGGACCACTAGAGGATGAAAGACACTCAAAAGCAAAGAAAATTTGATGCTTGTTCTGATTTCCTTCTACTCTGTCCTTTTTTTTTTTCCTTTGGGTATCTTTTGCCACCTCTCAAACACAAAAATAAAACCAGTGATTCTTGCCTCTGTGGCAGCACTATTGCTCTTTAATAGCAAATAAAAATGCTAACAAAAACGTTTTTTGCTGTAGTAAGGATTCATTAACCTGAAAACATTGTGAAAGAATGATCTGAATTATATTTAAGATAGAATGAAGAAATGTAAGGCTAGAAACCTTGAGGCTTTGTGCTTTTGTTTTTTATTATTTAACTAAGCAGTTCCTCACATCTAAAGAAGTTATCCCACAATTTTCCTTTACATTCTTTTCTTGCACTTTCTACAGAAGTTGGTCACTTTCAAAGACAGAATATTGTACAAGATATGTGGGGCTTCTGCTCTGGCACAGCAGATCCAGTGCTCAAATTCAAGGTGACTTCTGGCACAGCTTGTTGTTGTCTTTTGGTCCTATAGCCCTGTGTCATCCCCTGATAAGGTATGGCAGAGTGACAAGTTACCTAGATGCATTTAATGTGAAATGAAATATGGTGCCTTTTTTTGCTTCTGTTTATTAATTTTTTATTTTAATGGCATGTCATCTTAAAATATATACTTGAAAATAGTTTTGAACTAGGGAGCATATTAGTCTACAGGTCACTTTATTATTTATTTATACTTTCTTCCACACTGTCATGCTACCAAAAATGCAGCAAAGAGATTCTGAGTTTTAGGAGAACTGGAAAATGTCACAGTACAGAGTGAATAAAGTAATTAACAATATCACATATTATTATCTTTTCTTGGTGTGTTTCGAAGACAAAATTACAAACATATATATATATATTCTGGACAGCAGTGGTTTTCCATATTTGCACAGGAAAATACTAAAAGTTCTGCTAAATACTTTCCTGGTTCTGACCTTCCAGATCTCCACTGCTTTGGTGGACCCTTTTGCATCCTGACCTGTAGCAGTAACGGCTTGTTATGATAAATCATGGAAGGTTGTTTTTAAGGACCAGTTTCCCACACACTTGATACTAAAGGCTGGATGTATATCCTTCATCCCTATTTCACTTCATACAAGTTGAGCGGGTAGGTAGCTAAGATCGCTCTTTGCCTGTAAAGACAGAGCTCCCCATGGGACACACAAACATGTAACTAGGTGTGAATGTCTAGTCTAAATGCTAGAGGTGTAGGAGAAAATTCAATTTCTAATACTTGTGTGGAGAACTGTTACGTCTTTCTCGGGAAAACTTGAATTATGACAGAGAAGTTACACTGAGATCAATGTGAAGTTTTTGTTTCCATGAAGAGTAGGTATTAATGGCTACTGATGAAAATTACGAAGCAAAATGAAGGTTAAAAATCATGCCTGAGCTGATGTATGTCCACAATGCCTGAATGTTTAGGCAAGCAGTGACTAGAAAAGGTGGATTTGTCTGGCACTTGATATCATCTTCTTGAGAAGAATTCTAGCTGCAAGGGTGAGACTGTGCAACTCAAGATATAAGACAGATATAAGATTCAAGATATGATGCAGAAATAAGTATGGTAAGATACTTGTTGGTTATTTTAAAATTAGTTCTGTGTAATACAGTAAGTATCTTATTGTCTAATAAGGCTTTGGTTTTAAATAGTTTGGTTTAAAAGACATTCTTAGGAGTTGCTATTTTCTGGAAATTCTGTAAGATTTTTCCATGAGAATTGAGCTCAGTTTCTGATCCAGTAGAAATGGCATACTTAGGACTAAGAACTGCACTCTTAAATTAAGGTCCAGAGTAGCTGTGCATAAGCATCCAAGGACAGACTTATTTTCCTCAGGGTGTGTTCTACTTTGATGTTCCTAGAGTCTGTAACCTTTTAAAGTTAATGGGAGTTACATGGTATAGTATACATCAAGGAAAAAAGATATACCCTGCAGTTAAATATAATAACATTCCTCTTCATAGACCAGTACTATGTTCACATTGCTGAAAAACATCCCTTGAACGAGGCTCTGTACTAGTGATTTGCATCTGTCAGTGCAAACAGAAACAGATAATGTTGCGTTTGTCATGGCAATTGGCAGACTAACAAGTTCCTACTACACCATGACAAATCTTTAGTGTGGCAAATCAGCAGCTCTGCAGCCTGCAACTGCCAGCTCCCTTGCAGAGTGCTCTCTGAGACAGGGACTAAAACACCAAGTGCTGACCTGCTGTAAGCGATTTCCCGCATGATTCTGGAGGCAGGCATGTGTCTAGGACTCCTCTTGCCACTCTAGCAGTGTACAGACAAGACTAGATTTTCTGGCTTTATATCACGATGTATGTCCCTGGAATAGAATTTCTTTATAATTCCTCATCACTCCTTTTAGCACTGCACAAGCATGCATGTGTGTGTTTATGCACAGGAGTTCATGTGCCTTTGAGGAAGCCCTTTGGCTTCAAGACCATCCAGCTCTCACTCCCATACTGGGTAAGATCACCACCTGTCTTCAACCCACTACTGCAGAAACACTTTGCTGTGATTGTTTTGTTATAAGAGATGACAGCAATAACTATTTAATAACATAACCTGGAAGTGCCCCAGAAAGGGAATATGATGTTTACCCTTGAGTATATAGTATCATTTTAGCTGCTTGCTCTGAATGACACCTTTTGCATGCAGCACATTTTATACTTACGAAGCAATGCCACAGCAGCTTCCTGCATCTGCTCTCTCTGCTGCCTGAAATTGGCTGTAAATATTAATGTGATAGCTAATGCACAAAAAATAGCTACCAGATGCTATTTAATGGCCTCAAATTTCTCTTCTCCAGAAACTAAGGACATGAAAGAGAAAAAGAGTGTCCACTGTGTTCATTGATTGCAATACGTTTCTTATCTCTATGCATTTTGTCTTGAAATCCAGTAGCATTGTTCCACTGTAGCATTGTTCCACTGGAGTCTGAGCCACAGTTTTGTACTGTTATACAGTACTTCTTGAAAGGAGAATTAAAACAAACCCTGCAGATATTCCTAACTTGTGATTACCTTTCTTGAAAATATCCATCTTACATTGTAGTTGTAAACAAGTGTTATGTGTACTATCTGCTATGAATGGTCGTAGCACTATTGTTTTAGTGGAGTAAGCTTTATATTTTAAACAGTAATGCCATCTTGTGGTATGACAAGTTTTATCATTCTGTTTCTTTTTGCAACCTTCTTTTTCTTTACTGTTTTGGCAAGAATTCCTGAAATGCCACGGCACATGCAACAGAATAGGTATTGTCCCAGTTGCAAAACATTCACAGAAAAAAAAAAAAAGCCTATATCTGCATGTCATAAACTATTTCACCAGACTTTTAGCAAGATAATTTTGTCTTCTTCCACTGAAAGGAAGGGAGTAGGTAGACAGTGCTTTTATTAGAAGGGTCATTGTGAGACATGTGATTGTAAGAGCTGCCTTATTAATTATTGCCCACTTTTAAAATGGTGTTTGTTCCAGACACATACCCTTCAGCAAGTGTCTGGTCTCTTTATGTGTGGCTTCTGGACCACTGGTAAGCTACAAGAAAGTCACAAGACCATTCACCATCTACAGTCCAAAAAGGGACCTGTAGTATCTTAAGAGTACTTTTATTTCAGACGATAACGATAAGGGCTCAGAAAAAATGTTCTGAATTCACAGTGAGAGAGGTCCAATTTCTATTTTTCTCAAAAATTCATTGTTTTCTGTGTTTGCAGAGTGCTAGTATTAAGGGACCATGCGCTGACTCACTGTTGACAATGTTAATCATAATGTACCACTGACACTGGCCTCAGAAGATGCCCTGTTAGAGTTCAAGACATGCAGTCCATTGGCAATGGACAGGACTACTCAGCATTTCAAAGAGCAACTGCAATTAGCCTCTTGGTCCAGAAAACTGAAGATACAATACCTTTGCCCACTTCAGTGACATGAAAGTATCAAGCCTTTTTACTGCACCAATCATTTGTCAGGTAACTCTGAGCTCTGCCTTGTTAAATGACTTGCTGAGCACCTGATGTTACACAGTCCCACTGAAAGAAAGAGGCTGTGACTTCTGCTGCAGCTTAAGAGACAGGCACGATTTCTTTTCCCCTCTCTTTTCTATGAAAAATGTCAAGCTACTTATTGTCTGCTCAAACTTTCATAGAAAACAGCAAGTCCCATATCAGAACTACTTACATTCTTGGTATCAAATCTTCTAGTGACCCCAAGAGAGCATCACTCAGAGTGTCACCCAGAGCCAGGGCTTTCCATATCTGAAGCCAAGGCCCTGCAAGCAAGCAATGGTTTCCCTGGGTCTTTGCTCTTTCCCATTTATCCTTGAATTGTTCTACGTGGTATAAAATCAGTAGTTTTCAAGATTCTGGATTTGAGGTCCTGTAGAAATTTGCCAAGTACTAAATAGGTACCTTTGAAAATCTCAGCTGTGTGAAACACTGTATAGTGCATATGAACTTTAACTTTTTCTTTCAGGACACTAATGTTGAGCCTACAAACCAGGATTTCTTATTTTGGATGTCCCAAGTCCAGGGATACCACATTGTCAGAGAGGGAAGTTTACTGACAAAGAACTTTTCTTGATAAACCAAGGATTCCTGACAAACTTTCTCCATATTAAAGCTTATCAAAGTTGTACAGTCTGTGAAGGATTCTGTTTTAACTTTCCTGGCCACAAATCTAAAAAGATGAGTTTGTGGAAGTAATATCTTCAGCCTGGAAAGTCCCAAAATGAGTAGTCTTCTGTTGGAAATATGCTAAAGAAAAACAACAGGATCTGTATTTATCCATGAGTTTCAGGACTGAGTTACAATACTTATTGACATCCTTTTTTTGTGCTTGACCGGTGAGCATTGCTAGAAGATCTGTGCTACATAGTTTGTACTTTTATTCCTAATAGCCTGTCCCAGAAATACCATTATGATTGGTAGGAAAATGTTCCTCTGTAATAAACCAGAAAGCAAACACATGAAAATAAGATTTCAGCAATCTGTATGTCTTCTGATGGATAAAAGCAAAACACATAATTCTTTCACTGTAGCGATATAGAAAATGCAGAGTTATCGTGGCTCAGGTTTCAGAATACACTGCAAATGATGTACTGCACATCCTTTACACCTAGAACCAGACTGAGATAAAAGATGAGATTACATTTATTTATGCATGAATGTAGCGAACATCTGCCAAAAATCTATCTAGTTATTTTAATTCTCCATTTCAACAAAGTTGACCATCTGCTCTGTCATCAGCAGAGATCTTGTTCTAAAAGCTAAATCAAAAGATCACCTGTCTTGTGTGTCTTGTGTATCTTGTTCTCGCTTAACAGAAACAAAATTCTAAAGTTATCCCTCTGTAGGTGTGATGGTGACCTGCAGCAGGTACCTACTTATTGAGTCAAAATTAACAGCTGGAGCTGTAGTGAGCATAATGACAGTTAAAATGTTTAGACTCTATCAAAGACTAAAAGTCCCCAAGTTAGGTGTACTGCTTAAAACAGTCACTCTATATAATTGTAATACAGAATTTTTAGATGTATAAAAGCCAGTGACACAGAAATTAAAATAAATACCCTTAAGGTGATGCTAAAGTCTGGAATGAAACTGTTGAACTTGTATATTCTTTATAATTCAGGGTACATGATAACATAGAAAGGTTCTATGACTGCATAAATTGCATAAAATGTAATACAATAATACATGACAAAGTAGTGTTTAATATGAGAAACTGAGTTTTCCAGTGTTCTGATTTTAACAGAATTGCTCAAATTACAGAATAGAACATTTCGGTTTTTGTTGGGTTTTCAGGTGTTGGGGTTTTTTTTCTTGTTTCCCTCCTTGCCAAAATGAAGGAAAATAAGAGGTAGGTGTTACATTACTTCAGTGCTCCCTAACAGGAAAGTGTTAAAGAACAGGATATAATCATGTCGTTTGACTTACTTAATGGGCTTTTGTATTGCTTGCACAGCCATCACTGGCCTTGCAGAATTTTACTGTGTTAGTTTTAACAATACAAATATGGAAGCTTTGCAGGACTGTGAAAACTTCAATAAAGAGTCAACTTCCTCATAAAGGGAACTCTTCCAGAACCAGTCATCTTCAGGGACTGACTCCCCTGGCTCAGGCTGCCTGAGGAGCTGCTCCAGCAAGAAACACCCAGCGTTACTGCAGCTCAGGCAAGCTGAAACTGCTGCCAACATTTACAATATTTTGTTCCTGTTGTCAAAACCCGAAGTCTTCTCTAATTGAGGCTGCTGATAACAGTATATTGTTGGTGCTTAGTACTTAGGAAAAAGGCAGCATTTATGCTATGTGCTTATTTCTAATTCACTAGAACTGTTTTGTCTGGCATTGGAGTGAACTTGTTTCTGTGAACTGAGTACAGTCTGTCAGCAAAAATTACATGACTTCATCATTTTCTATCAATACCAATTAGCAGCTATTTTCCAGAACAGTCCAATTTAGATTGAGTTAAGCTATTAATGTTATTAGTATTTATATTATCCTGATGATCATGATCCAGCTTCTTTAATTAGGCACATCAGTGTGTCTAAGATTGTACTTTTTTAGACAGTCTTTTTATTTTTTATTTATTTATTTTTTGTTAGAGACCCATTAGCCTTACTGACACATCACTTTGTTCCCAGAAACATGTGGCATTTGGGCCTTATCTCTGAATTACATGTGATCTTTCTGAAATATTTTTTAATCAAAAAATCATAGGATGGCATTCAAGGAGTAGATATTATTTGAAATAAAAAAAATAAATTAGTAATGCTTCACTACATGCAAACCTGGGCTGTAGAGTAGTAGAGGTAACAGAATAAAGCATTATATTTACTCATGAGAAAAGCAAATTTCTTTTCTCTCGTGAATTTACTGTGTCTCTTTCAAAATCCTCCCCACGACAACACCTTCATCAGGCCTGCTCACAGGATTAGCTTTGCTGGGCACAGGGTGGCCGTTGTCACACAGAGGCCACGAGAGCCCATCCTGCAGCACCAGCACAAAGTGGGCAGGGTAGGGCTGGCCAGGGAAGTGCCACTGCCACGCCCAGGATGGCTGGGCAGGTCCTCGTCTGGGCAGGTCCTCTCCTGGGCAGGTCCTCAGAGAGGTGCCAGACTCCCGAGACTGGAGCCACACAGCCAAGCAACAAAGAGGAGGTGGGTCCTGGTGTGTGAGGTCCTTGAATGCTGCCCAAGCCCTGCCACAGCAACAAGGGTTTGCCAGAGCTCAGCCTGTCCTCAGTCCCTTACCAACTCGCTGTACTTAACTCCTGGGCTGGATAGTACCGGAAAAAAACCCCTGTGATATTTCATATATATTTGATGCATTTTTTCCTCCACGCAGAATGGCCTGTTTCAACATATCAGATGTTCAAACAGATTACATTAGCATACTATCTCTGAACAAAGCACTTTACCCCATGTCAAAGTTGTCCAGGTAATGGCAAAAAGTAATTCTGAAGGTTGATATTAAGTATAATTGAATGCATTCAGGGCACAACTGCAAATCCCTTGAAACTGTCATAAACTGTGCAAAGCTACTTCCTCAGTGACAGTTTGTTGAGCATAAAAGTGGAATCTGAAGATCCTAAGCTATTTATTTCAATTCAGTGAGATACTCAGCAAAGCTTACAATTTTGCTATATTCTGTAGAAATGCAGTGTCTCCTGAACACACAGATGATGCTATCTGTATTATATGGATACAACACTACCTTTGTGTGTATCTCTGTTTATATGCAATATATACACATCAGCACCTAGAGTAAGAATATGTTAATTTAAATACTTTCAGAATTAGAGGGCAACAGAATTTTGGTTTTATACACTCTTTATCTCTGGCCTAATTTATATGGTTTCTAAAGTAAATAGCAAAATGGTTTAACATAGAAAAATTGTGCCTATGACTTCAATGGCAGCATGGAAAGTTCCTCTAGAATGTTTAGATATTTGTTTCAACGAATTCGTTCACTCACATACATTAAAAGTTTGGCAAGTCCTCAGTTTTGCTGATCCAAGTATTTGTGGAGTTGTGTGTGTAGCTCCAAGCTAAAAACAGGCAACGGATGTCATGAATGTAAAGAGTGTCTTAAAGAGTATTACATAGTTGTGAACAAAACAATTTTCTAATGCCATGACACAAGAAATTTTTTTTTTGATGGTTAGTTTTTTTGAGAGCAGAATGCCTTTAATTTTTCAAGAATGATAGAAAAATGCATGGAATTGTAGACTGAAGAGGTGTTGCCAAGGTGCTCTACAGCAGTACATTCTGAAAAGTCCAAAGTAATTTTAATTACTAGCAGCACAAATGTATTTTGAGCAGCCGAGCAAGTAATTATTTCATTCTGTATGTGACTGTCTTGTAGTCGGACACCATATAGACATGTCAGCTCTCGTACTTTCTTTACTTTATAAGTGTGAAAGTATCAGATCATGTGAGGCAAAAAAATCTACTGAATCATGCAGTATTAGAAAAATTTTGTTACTAGAATTTTGTGTCTACTTAAATAAAAAAGAGGAAGGGAAAAATTGAAGTGGGTTTCATTTTGTGGCAGTTGATTTAAGCCTAATTAATCTACACTACACTGACATTCAACATACACTTAGTTTCTCTGCTATTGATAGGAAATATTGTCAGGGAAAAGAAAAGGTGTTATTTAAGGTGATTAATGAGTAAAGAACTATAATATGGAAATGTAAATTTTATCTTGCCAATAAAAAGAAATCTGCCCATAAAGTCCATTAGGCACTAGAATAGCACATCAAAAGAAGTCACTGATGCATCAACAAAGCCACGTTCAAAGTAGACCAGATAAAACATTTAAGAGGCAAGTCGAGAGGATCATCTTGTAAGTATAGTGCAACTGATATGACCGCAGCGGTCTTATCCAACCTTCTGATCTCTAAGTGTGGGATAAACATAACATGGCATTTGAGTGTGAAGATCAAATGAACAGAAAGCCACTTGTGAATCTGGAAGACGAGTATTTTTCCAAAGTCAGCAAACACAGGAAGAGCAATTGTATTTAATCCATGACAAATGGGAAAGATAGGAATAGTAAATCAAGGCTGAGTTATGGGGTGTTCCCTTCTTTTAGAAAAAAATAGCCCTCCATAGTGAAGTTATATCACTTCTCCAATTTTGTCAGTTTTGTAAATATGCTGTAGACCAAATATGGCTATTCTTAAGTGAATTTTTTTATCCTGTGAGCTCAGGCAGCAAATATTTGAGCTTAGTCTTGACAATTTCCAAGCACAGATATTCTTTCCAAACCTTAAAGACAGAAAAGTTTGGACAATAATGGTGCAAAAAAAGTCATATTTTAAATACAGACCAATTCCAATACTTGAACTATACCATAGTGTCCTGTAAGATAATGACTCAACATTTTAGTAACTACCTCCCACACACACATTCCAAGGGAACAGCTCAGGAATAATACCAGTGTAAATTAGGCCAATGTCTGAATGTTCATTATTATAAACATAATTAGTTCCCTGTAGTCATCTTGCCCAAATTCTAAAGGTTAACTTTCTTCAAGGGTCTCCTGACTGACTCCATGCTCCATAGAGCATTCAGAAGGTTGCAGAAATTAGCATCCACAGTTATTACTGTTTGTCAACTATGAGCACACAGAAACTGCTAAGCTTCCAAAGGCTTTATTCCCAAGTGAAATGAAAAATAAAATATCAAGGCAACATTGTATATTACCATGACATCACCCTTTTTTTTTTTCTGTGGGGAAAAAAACAAACCAAAAACATAAATCTTGGAATAAAAAGAAAGTATAATGCAGTTAATTAAGGTGGCTACCTCTCAGTCTTAGTGCCTGGATAATGCAATCTAGTAATTATTTTAGGACCAATGAAGACAATGGAAGACAATGTCATTCTCTGACAAATGTTTGGCATTTCCATTTTCAACTCACAAGTGCCACAGCACTACTCACACTTTTCTGCTCTCCTACAGGGTGTAAGTCACTTTCTTAATCCTACATTAAATGCTCTGGCTATTTATGGCAATGCTCAATTCTTTCGTGTGCCAACTGGGTGAAAATCCAAATACTCACTCTCACTTTGACTCTAGTAGCCAGAGAGAATTCACCACTATTGTCTCAAACAGCGTCACCAGAATATTTATAACCAAGACTTTCGTATTAAATGCAATCTGAAAGACAACATGTTTAGTAACATATTTGTTAATAGCATTCATTCTTACCACCATCATTCTGATTTAACATTTAGGCAAAGTTAAAATTGCCATAGCATGAAAACACTTGCAAAGGAAATATCTGTATATTGTTTAGCATACATTGTGAAATGAGACTAATAGATTAAGACTGTTAAAAACACAGATTGCAGATAAACACATGATCAACAATTTAAAAGTTAGTGTTGTGTGTTGAGTTCTTAATTTTCCCCCTTAAAACAAAATGATAACTTGAATAAAATTTTTCAGTCTCTATAAAAAAGACAATAGACTGTTAGCTTCCCTTTACAGAACTCCTTCTTCTGTTAGAAAAATAACAGAGATTCAGGGAAATAATAAGCTGACACAGACATACGCAGAGCTGAACAAAATTTTCCAGCACTGAGATGAGAAAATAAATTGCCATGAATAATTCAGGAAACTTAACCCTCTGGTCCACTCATGGACAGTACCCTAGAAGTTCATGGTTTTTCTAATACCACTATTTATTTCACCTTAACTGACAAATATGTAATTTTAACTCTGTGGATTAAACCCACTAGAAGGATAAATAATCTTGTGATGTATCAAACTCATGCTTTCTTTTTTCTAACTGGATGAATGTGAAAGTGTTTACTTCCTGAATGTGTCCATATATATAACTTAAATATGAGCAGTTGCATATACAAGTAGCCATTTACTTTGCTTTATTGTGCATCACTTCCATTAAGTTCAGATCACTATTATACTGAAAGCTACATATAGAGACAGAACTACTGGGAAAAAAAAAAAAAATAAAAAAAGGAGAAATAGAAAGTGAAAAAGAAAAATAAAGAGGAAAAAAAAGAATGAACAAATCTACAGACTTATTATGCATCTACAGAATCAGAAATTAATGTTGACTGAGACAATTATTTCTCCAGTTTATATAAATTACTTGCTTACCTCCTTTAATCTCTACTCAGTGACTGCTACTTATACCCAGTAATGCTCTGAGAAGGCATCCTCATATGTTGCATAGCAAATCCTCCAAAGTTGGAGGAAAATGAATTCAGCTATAAAGATGGGGATTTTATTGTGACTTACAGAAGATAAGAGATAAAATAATCAGAAAACTCTTATTGCCTGGAACCAGCCCCTTAAAGTGTGAGTTTTCATACTACTGGTGTGTTCTCTGATTACAATAGTCTGATTTTTGTGTGCAAGATTCTGATAGATATGGATAAAACTAACTAAATAAAAAGTAAATTAAACAATGAAATATATTATTTGAAATTAATAATGTTTGTGAATTTGCATTTTATGCTTAATTCAGTGCAGTGTGCTTTGTTTACACATATTCAGAGAGCACATGGCCAAAACAAAAGGACATAGCAAGAAAATTATATCTACTCCTATGCTTTATTTTATTGTTCTTTTTCTATATTTTAATTGTCAGAGGCTGAAGTGAACAAGTGTTTTACATTTACAAAACTGACAATTATCTACTGCCTTTCCCACCCCACTACAATAAAACATCCCATCACAAGATATATTTAGAAAGCAAAGGACATTCTTTCTTTATCACCCAGTTAAACACAACTACAATTAATTGAGAAAATTATAAATTATTCCTCATTGATTTTGCAGGTGTTAACTGTTAAGGATTTACCAGCAGCCCCAAAATTTCCTTAGTGTATAGAGGACAGAAGTTAAGATGGTCAACTAGAGGACCATAGTAAAGTTTAAACAAGAATTGTTAAAGTCTTAAAATTTCTCTGTAAAACCATTTAACTACTGTTCCTAAAATGTTC
Organism: Corapipo altera; assembly: GCF_003945725.1. Classification (NCBI taxonomy): domain Eukaryota; kingdom Metazoa; phylum Chordata; class Aves; order Passeriformes; family Pipridae; genus Corapipo; species Corapipo altera. The sequence continues at coordinate 326,373 of NW_020884905.1, forward strand.
TCTAAGGGATATCATTGCTAATAATGGATACTTACAGACCATCTGGGTGAAATAAGTTAAAGAATTTTTCTTGTACCTACACTGCAAATTAATTATCTCTGCATTGATCTTCCTTCTGTTCCAGTCTACTTCCCTTAAATGCCTCCATATGTTGTACAGCACAAAACAAACCATGTTTGAACAATGTGTTGATATATACAAAATTCTGCTTAATTTCAGTTATGGTACCTGTGAAATGTAGATATTCCAAATCATACTTTTATAGGCTTCATATTGCTTGAATATGGTAGTTACAGGACAATAGTTATAGCCTCATTCCACTGTTGCTCCAGCACATTATAAAGAAAATAAACAGCTTGTTCTTTATTTAAAGGTGTCCTCAACACTCACCATTAGTAGCTTTGGTGTACCATAAATGCAAAAGCTTTCATAAAACCATCATTGCTTTTGGGGTTGTTCATTTTCTACGTTATCCAAGAGGACACTATATTTCTGTAAAAAGATGAAATCGTTCAAAGAGTGGAGGTGTCTGAATCTAACACAGTTCCTTTAAGCTTCCCAAAGAGCACAAAGGAAGAGCTGGCTAGGATGGAAATGGTACTTGTCATGTGACAGAAGAGGCAGAAAAGCAGGAAAAGCAAAACTGGGATAAATGTGGAAGTCTAATAGAACAGAGTAGAACAGAGGGCAGCTGGAGCAGCTGAACCAGGGACAAAAGAAGGACAGAAGGCAAGTTTCTCAAATACACTATTATCTTATTCATCATAAGTAAAGATGGATGGATTCACCTTCTGCATAACCAATGTCAAATGAGCAATTCTTCATGACGCAGCAGCTGCATTCATGCTCTTCTCCAGTGAAGGAACTGAAATTATATAACAGAACTAGTTAAACTTCTCTGGAAATCTCACAGATCTCAAACGAAAAATAATCTATTACTAACTGTCATCTTTCTTCCATTCACTTTAAAATCCATCTGATAACCAGATAGTACATAAAAGTCAGCAGTATTTACCTTTGCTCATAAAGTTTTTCCAATCAGCTACCTGGCATATCCCTAAAACTGGAAATATTGTTTTCTGTGTGCTTAATCCCAGCTGGTTAGGTCTGGGGACTTTTCCCATGTTTAAATTCTACACCAGATTTCAAAATTAAATACAAAAATGAGAAGAGAGGGTACCTGGAAAACTCCAAATCTGGAGTGAAAATAAAAGCCAACTCTTATTCAAATCTTTACTTTCTTTTACAACTCAGAATTTCTAGAGTTTGAGATAGTATTTTGGAAGGCTTGAGACTTGTCATATTGCAAAAAAAAAATAAAAATCAACCTATAACAGGTTTTGACATTACTCAATTAAACTCACTGGTTGGCCAATGAAAGTGAGCACCACTTGCCACAGAAAATGAAATATTGCATAATGCCCACAAAATTCTAAAGTTTTACACTTCAGCAGATCTGTTAGACATCTTCTTGTGCCCCAGCAAACATCTTACTTTAAACTTGATAAATTTCATAACATAATTCCAATTTTTCACTGATTACTAGTATACAAGATTAAGGCCTTAGTGCCTTCAATTTACATACAGAAGAGTGAGAATAGAAATGATAACAATAAATATTTACTAATACTAAAATTTTTTTAAAAACTTAGTGATCATCAGTAAACCTGACTGTAACTCTGGGGTTTGTGAGATATCTGAAAGACCTGGCATTGCTCTGGATGACACTGTTGCTTTCTTCATCATCTTTGTGCTCATACTATAATGCAATGTGTCAAAAAGCCTGAAATTAAAAGGAACAAAAAACAGGTCAGGTCCTTTCAAAGTAGTGAATATTTGGCCCACAAAGTTTTACTTACACATAAGGAAACAGTCTCATGGTTTCTTTTTCTCCATATTTCTGTTTAATTCCACTGTGAAATGCAGAGCCATCTGAGTCTACATTAGGCAAAACACTCACTGCACTCCAACATAATTGGATAGCAGATCCACATATGTTCACAGGCACAGACATAATCTTCTCCATATTCAGCACCGCCTGTTGATTTATGGACACCTCAGATCAATGTATGTCATTTCAGTCATTTGCCACAAAAGCTGTGGGGCTTGGAGGTGGATTTTTAATTTGAAATGTGGACTGATGATTCCATTTGGGATTGGGTAGCGTCTGAATAATAGCTAGTATGGAATCACAGTGTTTCTGAGGGTTAGAGCTGAATGCAGGGCTTAAACAAACATGGGTACAGTAACCCAGGTAGAGCAGGCAGTGCCAATCAATTTCAAAGGGGCAGGAGGGCTCCTGACCTGCCCCTGTGGGCAAACAACAGGTTTGCACTGGCTATGAACATCCCGCCACACCAATCTCCCGATCTCTGACACTGCTCCAGTGAGTGGATCCAGGGGCTGCGTGGGTGGATCCAGGTAGTGCTGGACATAGCCAGCACGGCAGACAGATGGTCCCGCACTGGGCCAGGGACACTCTTCCTACACCACAACTGCTTTGACAGACACTCTAAGCCCTCGGGCACACTGAGAACCAATAACCAGCCCCAACATCCACACATACTCTCTCTCACCACAAAAGGGTGGGAGAGAGAGCCCTTAAAAATACACCTTGACCTCAAAAATTGCAAATCTGAGCAACCCTCTTCTATTTTCCCCTCCAGACCAGGCTGCAATGAGTACTTTTGGCCTAGCAGACACTGACTTAAAGCAAAGCTCACACTTGCGTTTTAAGTCAGTATTTTCTCACAGTTGACAAGGAAATAGGGAAAGCCACCAAATCTGTGTTCTGTCTGTGTAATTCTCTGAGATATTACAGAATAAGGGAGCCTAACACACCACAGAGACAAGAATATGCTGTGTTTCAGCCACTGTCACAAGGGGTAAGCGATGCCTCAATATACAGCGATGTTCTTGGAACACCTTTGGAACCCCCCACAGTGAATGTTCATTTGCAACAAACCACTGGGGATAACAAGAGCTGTGGGTTTGATTTGTACAGGCACAAACTGTAACCCACTGGCTTGACTGAAGCCACAGACTGGAATAACTGCTTGGCATGGCCCAGCTTCCTTCACTGGCCAAGACCCCAGGTTTGGTTTGCCACAAGAAAGGGATGAACTGTATGTAGGCACTGCTTGTAGCTGACTGCCCACAACATGGCTGCTGTGGGATACAGCTGTGTGTGCATGTATTAGCCTTGGAAATACTGCATTTTAACTTACTGAGGTGCTGGTTTGGGGGGCGGTTATTTATTTTATTTTCTCCTGTTAAGTGGGAATTGAAGCGCTGCATTGCCTTAAAACCTATGCCACTTGTTATGAGGTAATAAAGTTACATCCAATTAATTAAGGGAAAAAGCACTACTCTTCAATTTACTTGCCATTTACTATTCACTAGATACAGAATCATTCATGCTCAAAAACCAGGAAACCACATATAGGGGAAACAGTAATGCACAGAGGAGGACATTTCTCTGGAGTTACAATTTCGCATCAACATGAATTGCAATAAATGGATCTTCAGCGTCGGTATTAATCTGGAAATTAGCCTTTCCATCACTAGAAACATACACCTGTTTTCCAGTACATTTGTTGTCCTCCTTTTGTCCAGAAATAACATCACAGTACGTACCAGCAGGCAGTCCAGTTTGCAAATAAACACTCATATTCCTGTGTGAAAATAAACAAATGCTATTTATCCATTATTTTAAAAACAAACATTTCAAATTGTGTGCAAGATTTTTGAACCTGATGCTACTCCCTTACTCTGAAGAGCAATGTGAAGCATGAGCTTTCTGATCATACCCCTGCTTCATTCCCTATGCTCCTAGCACCAAGCCTGCCAGAGTTCAAGAAGTCTTTGGATGATACTCTTGGGCACATGAGGTGACTCTTGGGGATGGTCCTGTGCAGGGCTAAGGGTTAGACTCAATGATCCTTGTGTGTCCTTTCCAACTCAGAATATTCTGTGATTCTGTGATTTGAGCTCTCTAGACTTGGCATACACTTGAATAACTCGGGTTGTATTGCTGATGAGGGATGCTATGGTTCTCTCTGGGTACAGTGTTTCTCACATTGACTTACCAGTCATCATTATTGAAAATGATGAAGCCTTTATTACCACGGCCAAAAGCTACTTGATTGCTGCCATTGTCCCACCAGTTGGAGAAAGGCTCACCATCCACCACGTTACGGAAGATAACCATGTTCCTGAAAATACAAGGAACGGCTGTCACTGCAGCTGCAAGAGCTCTAAAGCCATGAGGAATACGAAGCAAAAGCAACTGCTTTCACTTAGTTTTTTCTCCCACAGTGTCCTACTTTATCTGACGCCAGCGATGTTCACAAACCCAGTCGTTGCCACAGGTAGTGTCCTCATTGATTGTCACGGGCTTTATTGAGCCATCTGAGTTACTTGGGGGTCCAACCCAGTCATTGATGTCCTGTAATTCAGAAGTTTATAACTTCTTACTGAAAATGCAGAGAGCCTCTTGGGAGAGAAAAGCTAGATGGAGCAACAAATTTTCACCAGTTAGATCCAACACGGCCCAGTGAAATCCCTTAAGACACTGTGCTGGACTACTTCTAGGGCCCTGCTCTGGTCCTTATCCACCACAAATGCATCGTCAGCATTACAGGCTTACCTTTCCATCAACAAAATATCTTGGCCAGTGGAAACTTGACATCACACGTGTGAACCCATACGGATGGGCCAGCATGAAACCAACTGCCATTTTATAGAGCCTGTTGGTTGGACAAAGCAAGTCATGAGACGTACAAAGAGAAACCTGCCAGAGAACAGACAGACAAAACAGCACCCAGACAAGAGCAATCTCTTACCTGGCATCCCAGAAGGTCAGAATAGCAGATCCACCGGCCCCGTGCCCCCGCTGGTTGTCGTGATTGTCCACAAACACCAGGGCTCTGTCGGAAGGCACAAAGCCCCAGCCTTCTCCCCAGTTCCTAGTCAAAAACACAAAGAGCTGAAGCTACCCCGTCAAGTGTTGTATCCAGTGTAGCCCAGATAAATAGCAGCATTTCCATCCTTACTTTAGGTAGGCCATCTTTTCTCCGTTCCACTTGCGGATCACTGTCCCCAGCTTTGCACCGTATTTGAACTCTGTCACTCGGCCATTTCCAAAGTACTCGCTGCCTGTGATCGGCTCTCCACCCAGGTCAATTACCTGGGACAGGAAAGACACGGTACTGCTTTCTACTTAAAAAACAAACAAGTAAAAGGCATCGCCTTTAACATTGTTTTAAGCAAGAGGTAATACTCGAGCTAATTATATGTTTTTGCCTTCCTGCAAAATTGTATTTAAATACAATTTTCCCCTTTTACCTCAACCTAGCTGTGAACTTGTTTTCCATCTCCATCCTATATCTCCTTATGCTGATTGTTCACTAATACCTAATTAATGCTTGAGCCGTATCAACTTCATATCAACTTCATATTTAGTTTAGTTTAGTCACCAAGTCTGCTTCCAGCAGTTGGGCAGCCACATTTCATTCTGTAGCTAAACACTGTTTCATTATTGGCTCTAGTGCTTGCAGGTCCGATACTGATTTAATAAAATGTGTCTATCAACTTTAGCTTCTGCTGACTGAAACCAGCAACTACCTGCTTCTTAGGTCTTGTTCGGATTCCTTATTCAAATATAAAGCACAAATTCAGAACATCAAGCAACACTAGCTATGGCACTGGAAAACAAAGTTTCAGACTGTAGACACCAGTTATGTCTTCTGTTACGATTTATTATCCAGAATTTAAAATTCAGGAAGTGAAATCTGTTTTTTTAGACCAACAGATTTTTTACACTAACTTCAATGCAGTAAATTTCATCTCAAGTGAAATTTCCAGGTGAAAATTCCAGAAGATCCAAAACATCTGGGGCATTCTGCACGCCAATTACCATTTATGGGCAGATTAGATATTTGCAAATTATGGTTATTAAATCTTGATGATGATTTCTATAAATCTTGAATCTGAAAGGTGCTTGGGCTCAGCCAAGCAAAGCGTTGCTTTCCGTGTGTGAATGAGTCCATACTGTGCCTACAAAAAAATGCATTTGTTCAGTAAAATTTAAAAAAAAAAAAAAAGATTACCTCCTGGTAAATGAAAGGTTTAGTTCCTTCAGGAAACCACGCAGTATTTAGATCTTTCAGCTTGTCTAAAATCGCCTTCACATCCCCAGGCCACATGTGCTTGGCAGCATCAATTCGGAAGCCTGCTACACCAATGTCAATGAGATGGTTCATGTACTCAGCCACCTTTGAGCGCACGTAGTCCTTCCCCAGGGCCAGATCCAGAAGGCTGACCAAGCGGCAGTCCCGGACCTGGGCAAAAATTCTGAAATGAAGCATTTTTCCCCTAATAAACTAAACATAGTGTTCTGCATACATTTTGAATTTTCTTGCCTACATTACAATGTCAAATAAAGCATTCACTAGCCTTTGTATACCAAGCATATCTTTGCCTTGGACAGGTACCTTGGACAGTCATCTACACAGAAGGAGCATTAAGAAATCTGCATTTACCCAATTTACGCATTTGCAGTGCTGAAGGATTAGATTATAACAGCCAACCTATTACATTTATAATCAGCTTTTTAAATGCAAGTATAAGGCAAAGTATGATAAATTATTTTTACTCAGTACAGTCACTTCTTTTCTGATATATGAAAGATTTCTAGAAATTATATTCCTAAATATTTTCAAAATCGCAAGTTACTTTAGCCTTCTAAAAAATTAAACTCTAATTTCCCATAAATACAAAATGATGGGCACTGATTTTCATCAAAAGAATACTTTAAACAGACACTGAGTATACTGAGATGCTTTTTCTAAGAACTCTCATTATAGGTTTCCATGGCTATGCACATCTTCCTGGAAAGAGCAAGGTGCATTAGTCTGTCTTGCAAACTGTACTAAAGAACAGTTCCTTCAGAACTTCTTCTGTCATTTCTCCAAAACTCCTTTCCCCTCAACTTAGATTCAGGAAAGATCAAAGGCATTTGAAAGGCATAAGACATTATTCAAGAAAAGTAGGTATTTATTAGTAGGTATTTATTTTTAGAAGATAATTTTTTATTCTTTAGTAGTTATGAAGTCCTGACCTCAAAATCTAACATAGAGGAATAGATAAGCTCCTGGGAAATATCTGAACAGAAGGTCAATTTTCAAGATTTTGGCATTACTATTTTCCTTTAAAGAATCCTAATCTCTCTTTTCTGAAATTGAGACCAAAGAAAACTTCCAAATTACAATAAAAGGCAAAAAATAACTCTTACTTTTTTTTAAACACAAAACTCCCACACAAGGTAATCGCTAAATAGATTTTATGAGCTTGACATTGTCTTTATAAAGTACTTAAGCATATTTGTCTAAATCTGAAACTGAGCCATTGTCTCAAATAGAGCTAACCCTTTAGGAAGTGGCATTCCTGATAGCAACACTAACATCTATTATTAATTTGGATAGTTTTCTATGAGGCATTTTGTTTTAAAAAATGTCTGACTGTAAATGAGAGCAGAGAAACCACAGTACAGGAACAGATGTACATGAAAATCATAGTTCTAGGTTTACCTGAGATATATCATGATAATTCTCAATGTCTCCACTTCTAGATTTACATTTACCATCATTAAAGTCCCAGCCAGAATACGGCACAGCTGGAAAATCTTCAGTCTTTGCATTGAAATAGCTTCCACAAGTGGCATGGTCACCAGCACCAGCATTAGCTCCACACATATGGTTGATTACTGCATCCACATAAATATATACCTGGAGAATAATATTCACATAACAATTTGAGAAAGCTACTTCCCACAGCATCACTAATTAATGTTCTCTCTCCCACACCTCCTGCCTTACCCCCCTATATATGCTTGATTGCTTCACCCAATATTTTATTCAAATTATTTTTCTTTTATTAGCATACAGCAATGGTGATACAGCATGCAGCCCTACAAACAAGCAGATAACATTGCATCCATTTTTTAAAATGGTAGAAAGGAGGATCCTGGGAACTACGGACCTGTCAGTGTCACCTCTGCATCTGGGAAGATCATGGAACAGATCACAAAATCAAAGAATGATTTGGGTTGGAAGGGACCTAAAGATCACCTAGTTCCAACCCCTTGGCCATGTGCAGGTACACCTTCCACTAGATCAGGGTGCTCAGAGGCCCATCCAGCCTGGATCCTCCTAGAAACTGTGCTAAAGCACATGAAGGACAAGAAGGTGATTTAAGACAAGGAGCACAGTTTCACCCAAGTCCTGTCTAAGTAACCTAGTGGCCTTCTATGATGGAGTGACTGCATCAGTGGACAAGGCAAGGGTTACAGATGTCATTAATCTGTACTTCTGTAAGGCCATTGACACCATCTCCCACAACATCCTTCTCTCCAGACTGGAGAGATTGGATTTGATGGGTGGGCTATTCAGTGGATGAGGAATTGGTTGGATGGTCGCATCCAGAGGGTAGTGGCCAACAGCTCAGAGTCCCAATGGAAATCGGTGACATGTGGTGTCCCTCAGGGATCCGTACTGGGACCAGTGTTATTTAGTGTCTTCATCAATGACACAGATAAAGGGATCAAGTGCACCCTCAGCAAGTCTGCAGATGACACCAAGTTGAGTGGTACAGCTGACACACCTGGGGGATGAGATGCCATCCAGAGGGACCCAGACAAACTTTAGAAGTGGGGCCATGGGGACTCTCATGAGGTTCAACAAGGCCAAGTGCAAGTTTAGCCTAAATACAGGAAGCTTTTTCACAATGAGGGTGGTGAAACACTAGCACAGGTTGCCCAAAGAGGTGGTAGATTCCCCATTGCTGGAAACATTCAAGGTCAGATTGAATGGGGCTCTGAGGAACCTGATCTAGTTGATGATGTCCCTGCTTATTGCAGGGGGGTTGGACTAGGATGACCTTTTAAGGTCCCTTTCAAACAAAACTATTCCACAAAAAAACTCACCATCTTCACTCCAGTGCTACCATGTCTTCCCTTCCAAATTACTGCTTGTCTGTATCCTTGCATTGTTAACACCAGAAGGTTTTCAAAGCACTTACTCCAACATTGTTGCACCTGGTCACCATGTCTCTAAATTCAGTCTCATTTCCAGATCGTGTGCACAGCTTGTAGCTGACAGGCTGGTATCTTTCCCACCATGGCTGCTTGGGGTCAGTAACAATAACATTTTCATTTGGAGGTGAAATCTGTGAATAAAACAATGGCACTTGGTAACAGGGTACTGATAGTGGTTAATGTGTTTGCCCACATTAGAGAAAGAACATAACCCATATAGATACTCAGTATCCTCTGCTTACACTGAAAATAAAAGACTTAGGCCTGCCTTTCAGCAGGTAGAAAAATACTATAAAAATTAGGTCCATGGACATAGTGTCCTAATAGCTTTTGTTACTGCAGGCCTCAAAGATAAAAAAAAAAATGTCTGAAATCAAAGAATTAGGTCAGCAGATATAGGATCAGAAAGGAACTGACTGCATAACAACTGATGTAACATCCTGTTCTTAAAACTGATCCAACTTTCCATTTTTGTAGTGTTTTGGACAAAAGCATTCTTGACCTAATTCTTCCAAGTTTCCAGGTGAGTTATACCTCTTCCAAAACTTTACAGACTCTCTTTAGGATACTTTTCAGGCAACAAGCTTTTGCTGCTACCTCCAAGTCTCTGGGCACAATCACTTGATCCCACCATTTCTCAGAAAGATCCCTAGGCTGCAGCCTACTTAGGTGCCACAGCTTTGTGACCATCTCAGCAAGCCATCATCTGAAAATCTTTCTTTCTGAGACACTGTCAAAGAATGGCTTAAGAAGACATATAGGCATATAGCACAGTCTGAAAAATCAGTTTAAAAATCAGTCAGGTCTTTGTGTCTGGAAAGAAGGTTGCAAAGAAAAGCCGTTATTATTTGAATATTATGGGAGAGTTCTTACTCAGGCCAGCTTGCAAACTTCTGGGTTACAAGAGACAGGCAGGCTTCTCATCAATTTTTTCCTGAGCAATCTGACATGCAACCTGAAACAGCTCTCCAGCCACACTACCCCACCCATCTGACAGTACTGGTTCTACAGGAACATGTCTCTGTTGTTCAGACAGAACAGACTCACCTAGGCACACCCCCACCAGAACCTGTGTTCAGTTCATTTCTGCCTGCTCACAGTAGGTTCCTACAAAGAAGGGTCTCTAAATGGCTTACTGTGACACTTCACTTAACAGAGAGAAACTTACCAGTTTGGATGAACACAAATAGCAGCCTTTCATACTTAATTATTTAAACCTTCAGCACTTTGTTATTCTGAGAGCCATTTTTTCAGTCATAGTTCTATTTTATGTTTATCTAGCTCTTAAGAGCTTCCCTCGATTTAAATAATATCAAGCAGATAAACATAGGTTACTCTTCACAGCAGGAAAAAAAAAAAAAAGATTTAGCCAACAATATGCAATTCTAATTCATCTAAATGTAATAGCACAGAATGCAAAATGTGTACTTTGGAACAATGAAATAAAGTCATGCTTTCTCAATGATAGCTGAAGAATATATCTGTCAGCATTTACTACTTCCATTACCAATTTCTATTTTTCTTTCTCACTACCTGTCCTTTGAACATTTTGAACAAAATTGAACATTTTCTCTGAAAAACAAATTATCATCCATGTAGCAATTTTACTACCTACTGATAGGAACAGACATACCTGAACTCCTCCAAATCCATTAGGAGCTAAATAGCGTTCACACTCCAGGGCAATATCCGCCCAGCGCCATTCAAAGAGATGCACAATAGATGTCCTCTTAGAGAGGGTGTGGGGGTTGTACTGCCCCCAGCAAAACCCTACAATTAACAGAAGAAAATAGATACCCATCCTGTGCTCTGTGATCAGCTGCACTCTTCCTACTACCTATTTATGCTCCTGCAAGAGGGTAAAGTACACATTAGAAAATACACATTTAAAAGTAAATGCCCACCTCTGGCACTATATTTAACTTGACTGTCATTTTGTATGAGAACTGGATTCTATCTATGCTATATCAACCTCCCATACTTGCAATAACTTTGTTTTCCTGAAGTTACAACTAAGATGTTGATAGGCTGTCTCCCATAAGTTGTATTTTTATTAGTATAAAGCCAAAAATGACCCCAAAAGGCAAAAGAGTTGTTGTATAAACTAAAATGGATATTTTGTTTCTCATTTTAATCCCTAATATTTTACATTCCTATTTATCCTTGAGAGGTATCTTTTTTTCAAAATGGCGTTACTATGACTTGCACATATTTAGACAAGAGAAGCAGAATATTTCTTACTGTGAGTTGTCACAAACCCCCACATATTTTAGAGGTCTAACGTGAGTTATGAATATCATGAATATTCATGATATTCATGACACCTGTCATCCAAACAACCACCCTAACCTTGGAAGATCTCTCAGACACAGAAATTATTATAGCAACTCAAAACCAGAAGTGCTAATGTCTAATCTCTGTACACTTGCACAATTTCTGTGGAGATACTGTCCTCCCAAAGGACACAAGGCAATGGCAGACATTAGAAGTGCTGTGAAGCTCCGTAATCAAGAAATCTCCTTCTCAGGGCCGAGGTACAGAGTTCTGCATATGAAGAAGCTTTCCAGAGGAGGAAAATCAGCTGTATTACCTTCTGATGAGCTAGGCTAGGAACTCTATTTCCCAATTCATATCCTATTTGTATTTACCTGTGGACAAAAACAGAAGACAAGCTTTATATTTAAATTGTGTCTCCTTTTTTTCACCTAAAGAGATACAATCTGTAACAAACCAGAAGTTAAACAACTATCAAGGTTTGCATTACTCTATTTAGGAACTTGTTTTGCACAGTCTGAGATACAAAAAGTACTACAAGGAGGAGTTTTGCAAACAAAAGGCTGAACTACTACTTCCCTTAAACAACAAAACACAAAATCTTGTTACTTTCCTCTTTGTATCTGTTTATTACATTTGGGAATGCACTGCTGAAAACTCCAACCTGCTATGATACCCAGGCCAAAGTTTATATCAAATCTTCCACGACTTCCACAAAATGATCCTCATTTTTGTTTCAAGGAAATGATAATTCATATCCATCAGGCAGCAGAGCTGCACTCTTTGGAGCAAATTCAAGCACAAAATACATCAGTTTATATATAGTACAGAATCTGCTTTCCAGAGCCTGTTGCTATCAGCTGTCACTACTCTTCACAAGCAGATAGAGTTATTTAGAATCAATAGCTTGGTATATTTAGCTTGCTTTTCTGCTTGTGAACAAAATAATTTTAATGAAATTATTTACTTGTAGATCTTTGGTAAAGTATACAGATAAATTTCAGCCACTAGCAGTTGTTGTGTGCATCCATTTTCATGAAAAAATGCTTCTTTGCCCTGATAGGAAAAACATACATTAACAGAAAACGAGCTAAGAAGGTTTGATTTTCTCTGATGAGAGAAGCCATTTATCAGACTGGCAAATTTTACTTACAGCAGTAAGTACATAAAGCAGTAAATTACACAAAGCAGTAAGACTAATGTACTTTGACCCAACCAGCTCCAAGGCCTAATGCTTGAAGACCCAAGGTTGTTTTTCATTTCTTTGAAATAGATACATGGTTGTTCTGACTTCAGTACAAGTAATGATAAGAGAATGAAGATGTTGAAATCCCCACCACATTTTGATGGCTCTGGCTTCACAACGCTTTTCAAACTTAAAAACTAATAGGCCTGTATTCACCCATGGAAGAGGGCACAACTGACTGGACTTCAGAGAACATGCGAGAAAACATTCTCTGAAGAGCACTATTGCTGTCTTGGACAGCATGAGATCTCAGGTCACCTTGTCTTCTGGGTTAGTCTGTGAAGCTCAGCTGCAATCTCCAACACACCGGCAGCAGCATTTACATTTGCGAGAGGTCTGACGCAGGCCTGCTGAAGCTGTTACAGGATAGCAAAGCAGTCCCTGTCACTTCGAGTCGCTCCCCACAGGACTCCCCTCACCAGCTCCGTGTTTCGCACGGGCGAACCAAATCCCGCTTCGGCCGCTCCTCCAGGGCCCGGCAGGGGCAGAGCCGCCGGTCGCGAGTGCCCGGGCCAGGCCCCCCGGCTCCCCGAGCTCCCCCGGCCGCGCACACGCCCAGAATAGCGGCGGAGCCCCGGGATCCCGTACGTAGGTGCAGGGCTGGGCCCAGTCCCGCACCCACCGCCCGCCCCCAGCACCGCCCCTTTCCGCCGGGAAGGAGCCGGGCACCGCACGACTGCGGCAGAGCCCCGGGGAGCGGAGCCCGCCTCGGTATACCCTATTTGGGATAGCGATTTTCTTTCCCCTGCAATGCTTGGTTTGTTTGCCACTGGTTTCCTAAAGTAGCTTGCCTTGCTACTGTTCCCGTTGTAGGCCAAACACTGCAGCTCCTACCCCAACTAGCAGCTCCTGGCAGAAGGTCCTTACATGTTATATATAGACGACTATATACAGCTATTTACTTTAGTTTTGGTTTTGTCTATTCCCAGAGAAAATAAATATTTTTCTATGACTAACTCCATTAGTTACTTTGTATGTCAAAGCCACTCTAGCAACACTAAAGTAGAAAATATCTAAAAGTTTCATATTACACACAATTATGTTGATTCAATATAAGATTACTGTCTGGAATATATTTGTTCTTGATATTTGGGAAAGGAAGGCTCTAGGGACATACAGTTATTGTATGCCTTAAAAAAGTATTTCTGTCCTTGAGCACAGCACCACCTTGCTGTTACCCTACTTCACTGCTTTGAATACTCACTGGCCTTTTATGCACTATTTTAATAACTTGGTCCTGTACTTGTAGCTCAACAGGGGTGTCAGGACACACTATCATAGAACCATAGAAACAAAGCCCCAAATACAAACCGTCAGCAGAAACAGGTATACAAAAACCCAGCTGACTTAAAGGACTGAAAGCTTTTCCTCCTGACTTCCAAAAAATGTTCTCTCAGCAACACTGCAAAAGTTTCCTTGATAGTTTATGAGTCTAAGAAGGTGGATGTCATGTTTTATTTGTATTTTACTTTAATAATTCATGGCTAGGCTTTGCGAACAAAGATTTAGGAAGGCTCTATCCACATTTGTTACAGGCACGCTGGTGACTTACGAGGCCAATACGAGATAGACATGTCCGATTGCAAAAGGCACAGCAGAAAGACTCCTTAGGTGGCGTATTCAGCAGGATACGATTCCTTCTGCACTGTCTACTTTAATAATTAAAACCCCACCAAAAAATACAGCTTAGCTTATTCATAATGGAATGGCCACAGAACACACACACACACAAAAAAAAATAAGCTACTTTTTTTTTTCTCACTTCTAAGCATCATAAATCCTTCAACCACTCTCATAAAACTTCTCTCAGTATATTTTTCCTGGTCTACAAGTCCAAAAACAAGTAAGATAAACTAACAAACAACTACACAGTCCACATGGGAATGCAACAAATAAGCTAAAAAAGAATTCCAGTAAAAGCATTTTATAGTAATGTGATAAGCCAATTCATATGGAAAAAACCAGCAAAGATACACTTACTTTGGTCCAGCCATCACAACTAGTGATTTGGACTGCCTGCAGCTGGAATGATGACAAAATAAATCTTTTACATGAGCCAGTTACTAGACCATCAATCATGACTTAGTATTTTATGGAATAACTTTTTCTTTAAGTCCACTAGACTGGACTCTCTATTGCCAAGTAAACATCATTTCAATGTTTCCCACATGGTTTTAGACAGTTACACTAATCTGCCAAATATGTAAGAAATCCTACTTTCTGACCTCCATAGCATTTATTATTATTAATCACAGTTCAACAGGGCAAGGACCACATTTACACAGGTTTAACGCTGCTTTAACTGCTACTGTTGTTTTATTGACTTCAGTCTCACTAGTGACATTTTTCAAGATGCAGGTGAACAATGGAAGTTAATTAATAAGTAAAACAGTGCCTAATTTCACAGTACAAATTCACGTTGGTGCACTAGTCCTCCTGCTGGTTCCAAGAGAGCAAAAAGATCCGTCCAACTCAAAAACTCCACAATAAAAGCCAAAATGAAGAGAGAAAGGCAAAACAAAGAGAAAGGAAATAATTTATTAGATTTCACAAGCAAACTAACATACATTTATCATATAAGTCTTGGGACACTTTAAAGATGCGGAATCTTTAACACAAGAAAATTTATAGTCTGCCAATTTATAGTCTGCCTTAAATACTTTAGAAATGCTACTACGCACAGTTCAAGAGTCCTGATGATTACACTGCTTCTTCCCCCAGCTTGTAATACTTGAAAGAGATGGAACACAAAGGGGACCTGGAACATCACAAAGGCATGTTAAAAGTAAGAACAACCAGAAAACAGCACTGTTATACTTTGTTTTGACAACTAAACTGAAAGATGTTAAAGTATTTAAAGAAGTGCTTAATGTCTGAAAAAAATATGACTTAATAGATGCAGGCTGTATTAATTTTAAATTACAGAAAGTTAAATAGTAATGTAGTATGAAACCCACAAGAAAATTAAGTCACTGGCAACAACACTACCTCAGTGCAGAGAACAATCTAAAAAAAAAAAAAACCAACAAAAAGGTAGCAGTGATTAATAGTTGAGTATTAGTTCAACTTCAAATACTTCATTGCAAGTTATTATTAATTTTTTTCTTTACTCAAAAAAGACATAGTAAGGAATGTATAAACTGAATCAACTACAGATTGTTTCTCATAAA
The DNA here is from genome assembly GCF_003945725.1 of Corapipo altera. NCBI lineage: Eukaryota > Metazoa > Chordata > Aves > Passeriformes > Pipridae > Corapipo > Corapipo altera. The sequence goes on from NW_020884905.1 coordinate 342,157, forward strand.
CCAGGACAACAGTAATCATCAAATGATCTAAATACCTGTCAACCCCTTAATATTAGGAATTGCTCTGCAACATATTTTAGCCAACATATTAATATAATATATTCATATTTAAAGAAAAACAAAGTGACACCCTCAGTGTGAGCTCAGCACAGCTCCACATACATCAGCTTGTTTGAGCTGGAACTGTTTCACTAAGGAATGGGACCACAAATTAGTAAGGTATATGACCTTTGAGGAAAAAGGTGGAGGCCACCTTTTAAGACTAAGAACTTCTAATGTGTCTATTCACCCAACACAGAAAACTCATTGATTTCTTTTTTCCCCCTGAAAAAGCATCTTCTTCTTTTCAAAATTACCAGATTAGCTCAAGCTTTAAACATGTAAACTCCTCCCCACACCTACTCTGTATGAAAACTTAGATGTAGTTGAGTGCTACAGGAAACATTGCACAAAAAAAGGATACAACAAGAAAGGATACACTCTGCATGACAGTATTACTGCAGTATTTACGCAGGAATGTTTCTAAAGAAGAACAGCAGAATGTGGTTTAATTTTACTTGATTCTCAGTATTGCATACATATAACTTTATGCTACCTATCAAAAGCAAATATGCCTGTTTGATAAAATACAGTTCTGACACCTTATGAGATTTAATGAGGGCTGATGGATCCACCAACACTAATCCATATTCAAAAGTAAATACATTTTTTTGCAACTGGAACTACTAGGACACCACCAGATTTTTCTATTTCATTAATTCTCCTTCAAGTCTTTGCCATTTTACAGACTCACTTTTTCTTTTCCCCATCAGGTCCAAAACCCAATCACATTTCCATTTAATGCTGGCTTTCAAGTCACTTCTTCCTAAGAAGAAGCTGGAGAAGTCTCAGCATCAGTTTCTTCTACATAACCTTTCTCCCAAAAAGTTGTATTTTAGCTACAGGAAAAATAGTCACCCCAAATACTAACTGAACTTTTCGCCAGTCAATCAAGAAAGACATTTCAGCCAGCGAGGACTTACACAGTATTTTTATAGACCATATGTATTATCTTTTCCACAAAGGATAAAATCTCTATAGAGAAAATTTTAAAAACCCCAAACAAACAAACAAAAAACCCCATGAAACACAAAACCAGACTCAGATTTCTAAAATGGAATTTTGCATCATAAATCAGCATCCACCAGAATATTCCAGTAGGAAAAGGAAAACATAGTCATGCACAAATAGGGGTCCATTTCATCATTAGTTGGGAAATCAAACAAATATTTCCAACTAAATCTCATGGATCCTTACAAATCTGTATCATTCTAAACATTCTGTGATTCCTACGTACAAACAGTCAAGGTAAGGGAGCAGTTCTGCCCATGATACATTAAACCAATGACACCTGCAAGATGGCAATTCAGGTAAGACTTTCGAGTGCACAATTAAGTCTTGCATAAGTATGTTTTTGTTCACTCTAAAAAATGCTTCTGAGTTGACCATCAACATAATTAATAACCAAGTAAGCACTTTGTTATTTTCTTCATGTAATTCAAGTTTTTATCATGTTTAGTGAATTCAGAATTAATGTACAAAATCAGTTGCAAAGACACGGAATTCCTAAAAAGAATAAAAATACTCAGGCTTCATCTATCAGGCTTTCCAATAGCTAAAATGTTTCAAGTTTCTTTTTTGAATATCAAGACAGTTAGTAATCTTCTTATTAGATGCTAGATAAAATATAAATACAAGTTTTTGCTAACAAGGCAGGAGTAGGAAACAAGACTGAAACTGTCTCATAAACACTTGTTCCTAATAAGCCTATAGCCATGGCTCATTTCTCTCTTTTCAATGACCAATACAGAAGAATGCCTGTAAAAAAAATTACTTTTAATTTTACAAAATATAGATTTTGCAAACCACAATCAGTTGTACAAAATAGGAGCTTCTAAGACCAAGTAGTATCTCAGATATGAGGGAAACAAACTCTAACATAATCTGATTAAGAAATCCTTAGGACAACGGATACAACAAGGAACATACAATTAACATACACAATAACCATTCTGTGGGGTCTCCAACCAATTTGTACAAATCAAAACCAACTGTTCACATCCTTTATTTCAAACTTCAGGTTTTCTTCAAAGTAACAAGGATCAAACCTCCAGATTAAAAACACATCATAAGCATTCAGCCTAAGATTTGAGTTTATTTTGTCTTAACTGGTGGCATATCCAGAGCAATCCCCAACTGTAACCAGTGATTAAGTTCAGTGCCCTTTAAATTTGAACTCGTTGATCTATCAGAGGGTGCAGACTGAGAACTGAGTGCTTCTTATTCTTGCATCAATTACTTCACATGAGAATTTGAGAGTTCACTATGCAAATGTTTTCAGGCCATGAAACCCCTCACAGTTAAATCAGAGCTCATTTCGCGTGATGAGTTACAAGGAAATAAATAGAGTAAGCAGTAGTGAAGTAAAGCTACATCATAAGAAATAACAGCAATTACTTTCTGCTATAAATTACTTTCCCAATATGTTATGATGGGATAATAATGCCAAAAATCAGGACCTACACATTCCACAAAGGAAGCCTTGATCAATGCAGCATTAAGCAGCATGTTCTGACAGAAAATCCTTCACTAATTCAGATAAGTTTAAAGGATGCTGCAACAGCACTAAGATCTCATCTTCCAAAGTTAGCAAAGCCAAAGGTCCTTTACAGCTAGCAGAAGTTCATTGCTGGAACCAGTTCTTCAGCATCCACTTTACTCCTCCCCTTCCATCCCTACTACTGTAAAGAGGCAACTCTTTTCAATACCAAAACCCTGGAAGATTACTAAAAGGTAAGTGGTCCAATTCCACCGAATTATTCTCCTTAGCTCCCCAGATTAAGGATTAGAGAGACTGACAAGTACCCTATGGTATCAGGAGCAGTGAAATGTCAGTCTCTGAGTTTTTAAACAGGGGAAGAAGCAACGTTTTAAACTTACACCAACTATATACCTTGCACTCTGTTTTCCTCATACAAGCACACATTTAAGAAAAGAAAATTGTATGGAACGTTTCCCAGTATTCCTAAATAAGCGATTAAAGAGATATTACATAAAAACAAATGCACACACTAACAAAAAAAATCCAAGCCTAATTATTTATTTTTATTTTCAGGCAGAGAGTCCATACCTTGTGCAGTGTTTTACTTTTTCCTTTTCCCTTCGTTGGCATCCTGTTTTGGTCTAGCTGAACGAGCAAATTGCTGAGATTCTGTTAAGGACTACAAATGTCTGTGATATGTAGAAGCCAATCAAGAAGAAAAAAAAAGATTACTTCTGCAAATTACAGTCTAGAAAGTGATCTTTACCTGTGAATCAATTCTACTACAGTATAAAGTATTATAACTATAGTGTCCATTAGTCAAAGATTAGGACCTCACCGTTACACAGTACTAAAGTTATTAAGAGAGACTGTCCAAGAGTTTGCAATACTAAGTAAATAAGGAGAACTAAATGGAAATAGGTTTGGTGCAGAGTAAATACAGAGGGATAAATGCTTGATACCTACAATCTTCCATCTCAGTGTGTTAATTCTGTAACTTTGATGTCTCAGAATTTAGGAGGAAAAAAGGTAAAAGGAACAGAGGTTGGGATAAATGTGAGCACAAATAAAATGAAACAAACTATGAAACATTCAAGTGAAAAATAAGGAAAGATTTACAGACAAAAAACAGTGCCAGGCAACTAAAAAGTGACAGTTCAAGCTGGAGACCCAGTGTAAACAGAGACAACTGACCCGAATAGGAACACTTCTTATGTTCTTAATTCTGTAAACACAGGCCCAACCAAGTCAAAAAGCTTGTATTTAATTTAAATACAGAGGTCATACAAGCTAAATTATTTTTTGTATTGTCTTTGCAGGATCAGAGGTAAGACCAGAGAATCTTATTGTCTTATATTATCACCTTTACTTTCCTATTTTAGAAGAGGTGCCTCTATTTTTTTTCAGCTACCCTAAAACTGCATAACACTGTGTTATGCTGACTGGTTTTCTGTATTTCCTCTTTTGTAGAACACTATGACAGCAAAACAAGAGACTGACGGACAGATTACAAAGAATATAATGTAAATGTTTGAAGAAAAAGATACAACCACCATGGGTTTTTCAAATAAGACATATCCATTTGCTTCTTTTAACGCTTTAGCAGCTGCTTTTTCATTAGGAAGTCCAATGAAAGCCTGTCCCTTCATACGGCCTTCTTTCATCAAACGTATATCAAACCTAGAGGCAAAATGGAGAATTGAGAATTACTCAGGTTTCACAAAACTTTCCTATTTCACAGTAAAAATGTGATTCTCATGCATCAAATTGGAGAAATAGCAGAAACAGGAGCAAAGCCTACAAGCAGGAATGATGTCCTTGGAGACCATTTTGCCTGGGGGAACCGTTTACTAAAAAGTAACATCGGACTGCAGGATGGCAAATTGCTGTGCAGTACTACTAAATAGGGCATGCAAAATGACCAGATACAATCATCTACACCGTTCATAAAACAATTCTATTTCTGTACTTGAGATAAATGAAGATTTTCAGATGAAACACATTTTTTCTTTATGCAGAAACATAAAAAACAATGACTAGTTCTAAAAATCACAATTTTCAACAGTTTTGTAGAAGATAACATAAGAAACTTAATCTAACCAAGTACCAAATGAACTCACATATTTCGTTCCACTTCTGACTGGAAGTCAACGTATCTTCCAAAAATGAACTTGAGATCCTGAAATTAAAGTGTAGGTATAAGAGAAAAGCTAAGAAAAAGCCCTTTTGGATAAATATTTAATTTGCTTGTTTACCTACCTTTTCCTGGACTTGTTTAGCTAAATTCTTCACATATATCCTGCAATTTGGATCACCTGGCTCATAGTTTTTGAAAACAGAAAATTTTTCCATTTCTTAAAGAAGACAAAAAATAGAGAATGTTTTAGTTCATTTACTTCGCATATTTGCTCAGTACATAAAATAACTTATCATCAACTAAGAAAGGAATTACTTATTTAAACTATTTGTTTCAACAAATCAAAAAGGTATTACTAGATAATACATTCTCAGTTATACCTTCTCTAGAAAGTCTGTTTTTTTCTAGATCCTTTCTAGAAATAAATTCTGATGGTATTTCATCACCCTCCTCTTCAGTTTCCATTTTATCATTTGAGCTAGGAGCTGGGAAAATCCTTCCAAAGCCTGTATTATTGATTTCTTCTGTGGTTGCAGAAAGATCTGAAATTTCAACACATTATTTAAGCGGTTTCTATGTTTATTCACAAGAGGATCAAGAGCAAGCAGAAGAAGTATACTCCTTTCAGTAATATTTTAATATAGTAGACTTTGTAAAGCAATTTGAACACATCCTTTAGAAAATGAGTCTTAATCCCTGGTTTGACAAAAGCATCTGCTCTATATGGTCCTATAAAACCCAATGTACTACAAACGAAAGCTGTGGCACATGCTAGTTAGCATAAAACAAGCCTTCCTGCTCAAGCTTGTATCCCTTTCAGTGGTTTATCTAATTTTGATTTTAAAAAAATGAGTATTACTATAAAGTACTGAGAAACACAGACTGACCGTAACCCTATAAAAAACCATCACATCTCATTGCTATTATCACCCAGCACTATTATAGCAGATAATCAGTGCACCACAGAGAAGGACTTGGCAATCACTTGGATGCTGCTCTCAAAGAGCTGGAAAAGGAAAATCTGAAATTACCCTGATAAATTCATTTACACTATAAAATACTGAGAATGCATTTGTAACATTTGCTAAAAACATCTTAACATTTAAAAGGCAGTGCAATTCACCATAAACCTACAGAGCACATAGGAAAGAAAGAGACTTTTAAAATCCTCTGTATCCTTTACAAAGCTTGTAACATAGGAAAAACAGCAAACACAAACATGACACAACTTGGTGTTGAAAGCTCCAGTACAAAAGAAGAAAAGAATTTCCTAGCCTAAATTTCAGCACCTTTCTACACATTGAACCCAGACGATTTTAATATTAAATACACTGGAAGTACAAAGTCTTACCATTTTTTTCTTCTTTTTCTGAGTTTGTCTGAAGAACAGCTGGGATGTCAGTACTAATATGAAACTCTATTTTTTTATGACCTACATGATGTGGCTGCTCAAAGACATCTGAAGGTGACAGTGCAGGGTGCAAATTACTGGTTAAAAAAAACATGTTAATTAAAGATTCAGACACTGATGAATGCATATTCAAATACAAGATTTCTTCCAGATGTATTTTATGCTGTTGTTTACCAGAAATACATGTGTTCTCCATTTCATAAATCTCACCCAACACAGTTCAAGTCGATCAGAACACAAAATACAGTAGGTATTGCTGGCAGTAGGAGCAAAATCAAGAATCGCATACCACATTACAACACAAACAGGCATTTATTAAAAACTTTAGCAGTTACTTAAATATGAAAAATAACTGGCCTTGCTGCTGCTCTCACCTAGTGTAAAAAAATATAGCACATTTTAAAAAAATATAGTAAATCACTTGGAGGAAGCAGGTGGCTATTAGGAAAAATCCATTCACAATCACTCATCACCATACAGAAATACTACACTGGTGACTACTGTGCCACAGAACTGCAGCTCCAAAAACCAAACTTACCTTAAACCAAGTCCAGTATCATAATTCTATTATAACTTTTTATTTTAAGAAGTATTCAAAAAAATAGACCCAGATTGCTTCTGTCACAGCTGTGATACAGAATTAGTTATCTTTTTTATGAAAAGGAATTTTTATTAGTTTGATAGCAAGAGAAACACAGAGCTTGAATAGGCACACTTTACAGATTAAGGTAGTTCAGCAGAATTTAGTTCAAATTACAGGAAAATTTGGACTTTTTGAGCAATAAAACCAAGCATGAGGATAAGGGAAGACCATCTTCCCTTCATCTGCCAAATTCAGCTATCAGTGAAGAATGCTTGTTTTAAAAAAGCAAACATGATGCAGAGAACACAATTTAGTAAAAAGAGTAAGCTTCTGAAAAAGTGAAAAAAACCACAGAAAAAATACAAACCTGTGGGGAGTACACACAGGAACATTCAGTAAGTCTTTAATTCTTTGCTTTTTTCTAACACCACGTCTCTTTGTGTTTATTGGTCTTTTAGGCTGAAGGGTTGCTAATTCCATCAACTTGGTCATTCTATATTAACAAAAATAAAAAACAAACCAAAAGAAAGTTGTTTACAGTTTATTTGAAAATACTCATTATGAAAACCCTTCCCCTCTCCTTAAAGCCCTTGAAACAGAACTTTTCAGAATATGATTATAAAACTAGGTACCTTAAAAATGAAACTACACTAATAATCTATAATTGTAATGAGGTCAGTGACGCCCTTCCTTCCCCAAGCATGCTCCTAATTAGGACACTGAAGCTGTAAGGAAAGCTGTGACACCCCAAGCTGAACCTTAATTTATAACACAATTTCCACTCAACAGGAGTGCTTTTTTCCAAATGCATGTCTCTTTCTGAATAAAGCATAGTGACTTTCTGATTTACTTTTCAGTTTAAATAGCAAATAAAAAACCTGTTTTTTTAATTTTAGTATGAGTTTAAAGATTAAACAAACCCCACACCTATGATGCAATTTAGTCCCAAAACTGCAAGAGCATCCTCAGCACACAACCTCCAATGATTAATATATGATTCAGGCTGAGTAGTTAATTCAGTAAAGATATGGAACAATGAAGAATTCAAAAAACAAACTAATGCTTCCTTGTAACTGCACTGTGGGGTTTTTTTGACATGAGAACAAATGATAAATTGCACACCAATAGGTCGTTTTCCTTTTCTTACTGCATTTAAAACAGCACTGTCCTTCTGTTATTAAGTTGATCTGGAGTTTCTCTAAGCACCTCCAAGATTTTTATATACTATCTACTAGATACTATATCTACGTACTGCAAATGTTAAGAGAGATTCCACCACTTGCTGAACTAGAAGTTAGAAGAGTAAAGGCACCCACCACTTTAAGTGAGCCCAAAAGCCTGCAAATGACTGCAAAACATGTACCTCTCCTTTTCCTCATCATTATCACTTTCATATTCCGATTCATCCCCACTAGATAGTTGCTCTTCTTCCTCTTCAGGCAAAGGAGGCTCTTCAGGAGGCAGAGGTGGGATTGGGGGAGGTGGCACAGGCACTGGTAAATACTCTTCATACTAATTATGGGGAAAAAGTTTAAAAAAGTACCTAAACTTCGTATGAAAATAAAAAGTGTGTACCTTCTTTTCCTTTACTTAATAAAAACAGTCAAAGCAATAAATTATAATATGACAAGAAGCATTTTCTCAAAGTATGCTTATAGGGATCTAGATGCTATTTTGGTAAACCACATTACTAATGAAAAACTTTCCACAACCAAAAAGAAAATGTTGGTGTTTTCTGAAGCACAACAGTGAATGTTTTAATTTTTTCAAGCTGAGGTAATAAGAAATATGGCAAACCCATGGTCCTGTGTTTTCATCTTGCACTCAGCTTTAAGGATTTTCCTGAGAGGAATATGGTCAAAAAATACAGGTGGAGGCCTAAGCTCCAAAGCCATCTCAGTTTCTACAGTGAGCCAAAAGTTTGAAACATTCTAGTGCTACTGTCATATATATGTATTTCTTTGTTCTAAGTACAGTCAAAAAGATTTCTTTAGAAGACCAACATGCACACCGTACCCAGTGAAATGCAGCAGTATTTGCTATCCTCTAGAGATTTCTCCAGCTTTTAGAACTTAGATCTCCTATCACATTACTGATATTTTAAATTGTGAATCACTTCTACAGCACTTAAAACATATATTTAAAAAGTTACCACGGGAGGGCGAGCAGTAATCGGTCCAAAGGGTGGAGGAAGATTCATTTTATTCATTAGATGAAGTACCTGAAATTATTCAAAATAAGCAAGGTTTCCTTAAACAAATAAGTGACAACAGTTCCTTGCTAGGTATCATAGCCAGTAACTTCTGGCAGCTGTAAATCAGCAGAGTTTTAATGTTAATGAACAATGTGAAAGCCTTCACCTGAGACGCCATACTAATGGTAAATAAAAGCAACACCCTAAAAAGGCTAATCAGAAAAGCAAAGCATCTTCTCAACTGAAATTCCAAGTACTCAAGTCACATCTAATTAGGAAGACCATATCCAGTTAAGTCTTCAGTAAGCTACCTCTGGTCAATAAAATCATATTATCTCAACATGGTAAAAAATTAAGACTGATTTACACTGTCACAGAAAAAGTAACTTATTATTTACTATGACAAAAATAATTATTTCTGTGCATAACTGAAAGAGGAGAAATGAGATTTGATTTTTATACTTAATTTTGTTTCCTGTTTTTTACTTACCTGGACATAAAATTTGGGCACGCTTGCCAAGGCATTTGCTATATTTGCTAGAATTGCACTTGAAGGTGGTGGGTACAAATATTTGAGGCAGGAATTGATGGGAAAGGTGAGGCTGAGGAAAAAAATTAAAAACAAGACATCTTAACACCACTGCCACTGGTAACACTTAATGATTACTAGAAGCTTAACTATTCATTACATCTGAAGCAACACTGAAATATCATTATTTCCCCAAGAACAGCTTTGGGCCCCTTACGTTGACTTTAACACCAGGGAATAGGCCCCAGTGCATGACAGACTTACTGGGCTGGGCACAACGAAAGTATCCACCTAAGCAGAAAGCCTAAGTACATAGAAACAATCAAAGCATCCAAAACCAAAAGCACAGCATAGGAGGCTGTACCAACATCATAAACTCAATATTCAGAGTGCTGAATTTATTAGCCTCCAAAAAACTTGTTCTTCACGTATGCAGAAATGCAAATGGCTGGGGGGGCTGGAGAGGGGGGGAAGGAAAGAAGCAGCCGCATCTGGAAAACCAAAAATCAGTGGTATTCTGCTGTTAACACTGGGACAATCTACCCAGCCCTCAGACTCCTCCTGAGAAAACAATGCATAGTGCTAGAAGGCTACTGTGCAATCCACAACTTCACGGCTCAAAGCACCAGTTACTACTTGACTATGAGGATTCTAAACTTGAGGAATTGAGACTTCAACTTTAAGACAATTCCTACAGCTATGCCTGTGGAATAGTAGCATACTAGAAAACAAAACTATTGCTCAACAGTACATAACACATTTCAAAATAACCTGTAACAGAATAAAATAATTAACACAAATAAAAAAACCACTAACCCATGGTTAGGTGCAACTCCATTCTCTATTTTAACACAGCTTGGTTCTACCTTCTCTTCTTCTTTCACTGGTTCTTCTGAACTGAAAATTAATTTAATCTTAATTAAAAGAGGGCTAAATGTAAATGCTTCATGTAGCATATAAAATAGGCATAATCTATTAATAAATACAAGAAATTGATTAACACAGGTATTTTTAACATCTTTATCAATGGTATTACTACAGCCATTATCAATGCTTCAGAATTAATACACGTGGACAATTATAGCAGCCACAGTCTTCTAAAATAAGTATTTATGCAGATTTAAATAAGCCTCCCTATATTAAAACACTCTTGACTTCAACCTACTCATAGGAAAAGAACTAAAATGATTTCATGCTGCGCTCTGTCCAGACTTTAAAAATTCAAAGGTATTAAACTACTGATTTGTTCATATTCAGACAGCAGACTAAGTAACTTGAAACCTCTACTACAGTTGTTTTAATTAAACACTATCACATAGCTTTTATCACTTAGTTACATATTCCAGAGGTAATGACACAGGTCTAATGTGAGGAATGCAGTCACTTATCTGTGGATCTGAACCTCCTTGTTAACACTTCTTTGTGGTTACAATTTTTCCTTTGAGTTAAAAGGACTACCAAAGTATCATGAATACAGAATTTCCTCTCCTTGACCACAATCATAACTATATTACGCACATACCTTTTACACTTCTCTGAGACAGAAGGCTGGCTAAGGACCTGTACACTCTCTTGCTCCTTCGCAAATTCAACAACCAAGGTGTGACCTAAAAGTTTCAGCTGATGCAGCCTTGATAAAGCCTTCAAGTAATTATAGTGGAGAAAAGAAAGAAAGGGAAGAGGAAAAACATGAGAATAATTTTAAAGCATAACTGTTTCTCCTTTGACTGGTAAATTAGCCATAGGATGCAGTCCCAACTGCTTTAAGCTCAGTCTGTGCCGCTATGGACACAGGCAGCCCTGCACTGTCTGCCTTCACAGCCCTGCTTTTAGTGCCTCTTTCTTGCTGGCAGGAAGAGACAAGGTTGCACAGCCAGAACCATGGCAGAGTTAGGTCATCCGAACACAGTGGCAGGACTGCAGCCTCACCAGTGATACTTATTACACAAACTAGTACATCTCTGTGATTTCAAGTAACCAGCCTCTTGCTCATAAACTACAAACATACTGAACTCTGTTAGTAGCAGCTGGGAATCTTAAGATCAAGATTCTTAAAAGTGACAGTAGGAAGATCCAGCATTCTGCAAGTCCAGAACACAACAGGCTGCTAACGACTGACACAAGTAACCTAATTCACCACTGTTCACCTCACACAGTAACTTTTTGAGTACTCCTCTGAAATGTAGCCTAAAAAAAATAAAAGCAACGCAAAAAAAAAACAACCCCAAACACCAGGGCATAAGGCGGAAGTTCTAGACACAGGCTTTTTAGCAGATTAGTATTTAAAAATCATTATTAGCATCACCTTTTTGGCATCTAAGTCTCCCACTAATGTGGTAGTTTTCTTAATAAAGTTGGCATTCAAGGCAGCCTTGAACTGTGTACGTCACTAGGGAATTTTATGGCAAATATGCAATTATGCATGAAACGAGAAAATTATGTTTGGTTTCGTTTGTATATAAATGTACATACATCCCTGACAGGGCCCAGTTCAGCCTCAGCTCCTCTAAGTTTACCATGCTCTATGTGAAAGGTTGGATCAGATGACTTCCACAAGCAATTTTCAACTTATCTTTCTTAGGAATCTACAGAAGTGTTCATTTCATCAAGTCCTGCAAGCAAATCCTGAAACAGAACTCTAATACTACATTGTGCGGCCTTGTTTTTTCCTAGCACTGAGTAGTAGATGATGTGCAAAACATTTTAGAGCACAACTGACAATCCAGAAAAGTGCTTTGCCAAACCATTCAATAACAAGCTCAATACAAACCTTTGCAGCTGCATTTTCACTGGGAAAGGTGGCAAAAGCAGTATGTTTCTAGAAAACAAGCAAAAAAAATTACTGTATATAATATATATATATTATACTGCATTCAAAAAGTTGAGATTGCATGTAAAATATACGTCCACAAGAAATTTGTAAGTTCAAGTTTACATATTTGAAAGCTTCCAGACAGCAGTCACCTAACTTCCATGTGGAGCAAACATGAACGACTAGAAAACATTTTTCTTAAGAATTTAAGATATAAACCTCCAGCAGTCAAAAATCAAGACAGGAACTCAGCTGCTTGAGGAACACAGAAAAAGCTTTTTTCTATCAGCAAAAGCTATCCTAAGCTGCAAAAAAGTACGTATGGATAAAGAGGTCTAATCCTCTTTTCAAACAAGAAATTTATTTCGGCACCTCTCAGTAGCACATTTTCATCAGAGCAATTTCTAAAATACTATTCCTACTACAAAAGTTGCAACTATTGTTGTGCTTTGAATGGTTTCTAACTAACATTTTCCTCTACTTTTGAGGTTTTAAAAGGATGCAAGCTTTTCAAATTAAATCAAAGCCTCACAGAATACAGAGTTCATCTCAAAGTTATATTTGTTTTAACAAATATAATTACTTCACCTTGCCACCACGTGATTTGGTACCCAAAATGATTGTAACAAAGTCAGTATTTTTGATATCCTATAAAGAAAGCATGACCCTGACAGAAGATGCAGACATCAATTATCTGTAGCTCTGCAGGAATACAAGGCTCTTTCCGAACAGCATCTGTCACCAAACAGATACGCTCGTGGTTTTTTAACTTGGAAAAAGAAAAAAACCAGAGATTTCTACAGACACACCTGTGAAAGTGCGCCCCTACACCTGCAAGAGGCCCCTCAGGACTGCTCTTCCACAGCCCCATCGCTACGAGCCAGCGAGGCTGAAGCTGCGGCCCGGGGCACCCTGAGCCCGCTGCTCTCCCGCCCTCCCCGCGGGGCTCCCCGCCCGGCACACCGGCTCGGCCCCGCTGCGGCCTGCCCCGGGCCCCGGCCCTCACCAGCCGCCCGTGGTCCGACAGGACGCGCACAGACACCGCCCCAAAGTGCTGCAGCAGATCCTCCTTCTCCGCCGCCGTCAGCTCGGCGGGCAGGTGCCGCACCAGCAGCGTCCGCCCGCGCCGCCGCGACACGCCGGGGTGCGGCGGGACAGCTCCCGAACCCGGAACACCGCTGAGGTGCGGCGGGACAGCCCCCGGGACACCCCCTGGACCCGGGACACAGCTGGAGTGCGGCGGGACAGCCCCCGGGACACCGCCCGGCCCGCCCGCCCTCAGCTCCCCACAGCCCGGCGCCGCCATCGCAGCGCGGGACCGGCGCGCGCAGGGGCAACTCGCGCGAGAGCAGAGGCGGAGCCTGAGGCTTCAAGTCTCGCGACACTTACACAGCCCGGGAGTGGGCTGGAGCCGCGCGCGGCGGGGCGGGAGCGGGACCCCTCAGTGGGGGCTGTCCGGCTGCTCCCACACGGCTTGCCTGAGTTACGTCCCAAAGGATGCCCCTAAGCGAGACAAAACCCTCCCGCTCCAACAGTTCAGAGCTTGTCCTGAGACCAAATTCTAAGCTGAAGAGAGTTGACGGACCAGCGAGCTACTGACACCTCACCTGGACAGTCATTAACCTGCTGCCCTGATGTCTGGGCAAGGCAGGCGGTGTGGGTGGAGCACAGCCACAATGACAACCTGGGACGGATCCCAGGGTGAGCAGTGAGGACAGAGGCTGATCGCAGCCAGTAACCACTGCAGCCACAAGGGCTGCTCCAACCCTGCCTTGCTTCGGAGGGCAAAGGTGGTGATCTCAAAAGAGGGGGAATCCCCAACCTTGATTGATGAAATCTCTTTTACCACACCTAATTAGCTGTTTGCTGGCTGGCAAAAGCACCACCTGCCTGTGTCACTGTTGCCACTGGCTGTGGGTCCCACAGAGCCACTCGCCAGATGCCGCTGTGCAGAGCCTGCAGGTCCTGCGCTCAGGTGCACTGAAGCCACCACAGAAAAAGCATGTTTGGAAGGCTGTGCAGCATTCCCTGCTGAATAGGGAATGGCTGTTTCTTGTAGCTTTCAATAGAAAAAAAACAAGGCCTTCAGTCCATAAAGTCTTCAAGGCCCCTTCTGTTTCTTGAAGAGTCACAACGGACCTGGCACCTGTGCAGTACACCTGGAGGGTCTTAGGCCGTGCTTATTTTGTGACTGAACACTGGCAATCTGGGAAAAGATCTGGCCATAGTGGGTGGTCACAGGGATCTCATTCAGTACATCTGATGACAGTCCAAGTTCATCCAAATGAGTTTGGGAAGGAGTTGGCTGAAAAACAATCTTTAAAAAGGTTCTAGGAGAAACGCAGAAATTTAGGAGCAATTTCTTAAAGGATCCATTAATGCATTTTTGTTGCTGTTATTAGGATAAGCTGGGAAAAATCTATGAACATGGAAACAGGTGGAATAATTAACATAGTGTGCAAATAGGGCAGTGTACTTTCTCTCTTGGTAACACCAGCAGTGCTGTTTTTTCTAAGGCTGTTAAAACTTTAAAAGTAACACCGACCAGCCTAGCCAACTCTCTGTGTGACTTGTGGTTTGTATAAAGTCCAGAAGACTTTCTGGTATATGCTGGTCAACATGCAGTTGTAGCAGATGGGGAGGATGAGGATTGCAAAAGCAATTCTGTGGTGGCTGTTCTGCAGCATCCTGTTTAAATTGGCCTGACTTTCAGTTCACTCCTGGGTAATGACTTCAGACAACTTCTTATGCAGCAGGTCTGTGAAACTTGTAGGCAAACCAAACTTCCCTGTTTCCCTTCTAGTTCTCTAGGTACATTCCAATTATTAATCTGCACATCATTCGCCAGATGGGGAAATAATTATATCACTTCGAATATGTTTTCCTTTCAGAACTAAGAAACACTGTTCTCAGTTCCGCTCAGAAAAGTCTGAGAAAAATACGTACTTTTTAATTACATTGAACAAGTGACAAGAACAGTTTCACTTCAAATAATTCTGATATCTGATGGCTGTTCATCCCACCTCTCCCTCCTAGTACAGAATCCCCCCCAAAGAAAGAGGAAAACTCTCTTAAAGTCTCTTCACCCTGACAGACCAGACTGCTGAAGATGAACGTCTCTAAAGCAGAGGTTTAACAAAGTATCGTGCAAGTCAAGGTGATAAAATTGTGCATGTGATTTTTCTAAGATGCAGAAAGAAAAAAAATTGCCCTTTCTCTCCCCCTCATGTCAACAGGCAAAATAGATGACTAATATGTTATTTTCTTTTTACTTTCCAAGATATTAAATTTGTAGACTCTTAAACAATAGAGTTCTTCAACAGCAGTGCATTGTGGTTTTGTGTAGAAATTCATGGTTAAGTTCTTTGCTTATACAGAGAGAAATTTCAATGCAAGTGTTTTAGTAATGCTAGTATGAGTCAGAACTACAGACTCATTCAGGTTAGAAAGGAAAGAGATCCTTTTGCAGCAATCTGTAGTCTAGTCTTCTACTCAAAGCAGGGTCAGCACTAAAATCCAACCACATCACTTAGTACTCTCTCCAGCCTGGTCTCAAAAGGCCCTAAGGGTGAAGATTCTATAGCCTGCATAAAGAAGCTTTTCCATTCCTTAATTAACCTCCTAGTGATTTTCTTTTCTCCCTTTCTATCCATTTGGAACTGACAATATTTATATAAATGTGTTGTAACTCCATAAAGACACAATTTCAAATGCCAATTAAAAGTTATTGAGTTGGTAAGAAATACAAGTTTGAAAAAAAAAAAGTGAAGAAAACCAGCTTTGCAGAACACTCCGATGTTTTGCACATCACTCATTACCCACCTGCATAAAGCTGTCTATTAGTGACATCAAATCAGCAGTGGCCAGGGGCAGATATGGTTGTCCAAAGCAATAGAAGTCCAACTCAGCCTGTCCTTTACAGTTACTTAGGAAAGCAGCAAATTAGTGCCACATTGAATGATACACAGGTTTATTTGAATCTATAAAAAAATATACAATGGTTCACCTGAAAGAGATGAGTTTTCTTTTGGATGGTGTGAGTTAGTGAGTTCACAGATTTTTGAAAAGTACTTATCTGCATCATTAAGCAGTCAAAAGTGAGCATTACTATGAGAGCAGCAATGCTACTGTTTCTTGCAGAAATTAAGATACACAAAGATATCATCATCCTGATAAAGTGAGACCAGAAAGCTAAATGTTGAAGAAAATAAAAGCTGCAGTGTGGAATTTTTTTTTTTTTTTTTTTTTTTTTTAATATGCCTCTAGGTATTTTCTGTTGCCTCCAGTATATATTCCAGTTGGCTGGACACAAGGAAGCTCTGAGTGAGGGGACAGGTAGCTGCATTAGCATGAAGATAAGCCCAAAGCTTGTTTTACCTTCTCTACAAAATACTGTATATCCATGTACTTAAATGAATCTGTGAGGGCAACCTAACATATTGGAACTCTCTTGTTTGACTAGGACCAGACAGGCCATGAGAAGCAGAGTTTTAAATGGCCCCCAAACTGGTAACACAATTCACAGAATAAATAACATTGTATAATGGGGTCACATTCTTTCATTAATGGAATTGCGTATTAGATTTAGCACTATAGAAAGACTGTACAACTGAATTTACTGACTCTTCTGCTTTTGTATTCATTCTTTACTGACACGAGAAAAAAACCTTTCAGATTACAACAGCAGAAACTCTAAATAACCTCAATTCAAGTTTCTTCTTCCAGAAAGAAAAGTATGGACTTTTAATGCAATTTGAGAGGCTGTCAACAAAGGCTTTTTCAAAGAAAACAATCTTTTCACTAAAGAGAGATAAAAATGCTTTCCTCAGTTATTTTTCTCAAATGATACAGTTGTTTTTCTTGGGTAGTTTTTTTTTTTTTTTCTGCTTTAATGAAACACATGAAAGACTTTTGTTACTCTCTATCCATTCTGTACATTATTCAAACTATGGCCACTGGAATTCTAGTATCAGAATAAGGAAAGCATTGTCCCTGCGCACTGAAAAACCTCAGCAGCAAGTTCTAGTAATTCCTTTACTATTTAAACAAAGTTCCCAGAGTTCGTTCCAACAGTGGTGCATTTTGCCTTTCTTTCCCTATGCAGTTATGTTCTAATTGCTTTTCCTCCAAGCCTTTGTTTGAATAAAAAAAATTTGTGACAACGCATCTGCATGTTTAAGCATGTCTTGCAGCATAGGTATAAGAAACCATTTATTGCAACAGTTTCTCTGTATTATGAAGTGCCACATTTCAACAGTGAAGTGTCAATCAAAACAAATTACTTTTCACTCAGTATGTCCAGGGGAAAAGCTACATGCTGCATTTCATCATTTCCAAAGTTCTCAGGTTACATATACAATGCTAAGGTGACGTATTTCATACCTTCGCGCAAGTGTCAGCAACCTTTCAGGTGAAAGCAGAAAATACACCTCTACATAAGCTGAGTGCCTGGCTTTTTTACCCACAAGGAATGAGGTTGAAGACCAATACATTATTGTGTGTTATACTTCTGCGTAAGACATTTAGTGTCTTTTTTCCACCAAACACAATCAATACTTTATATGCAACTACAACTACATTCTAGATCATTGGATTATGATTTTTCAAACATGCTGCCTTATATTGAAAGGAAGAGCTTGCACAATCAGCTCTACCCTACCATTCCATAAGTAACTGATATTTTATTTTCAGAAAGCCGCAATTTCCCCTTTCTCTGTCCCCCCTGCCCTGTGGAATTATATCTATATGCAAGAAATAATTATAGGTGACAAAAAATAGATCAGAGGGGGGAAATTTGTTTTTCGTCAGAAAGAGGATTGTATAACAAGCAAATGGCTTTTAGAATTGTGGCATCCACAGGAATATAATTTTAGTTCTCCAGAGTTTCAAATTTGGCACTTGACAAAATTAATTCTTTCACTCTCATCCCATCCTTTTAATCATTATGTTTTCTGCCTTATTTCATAAGTCATTAGAAAAGACTTGGTTTGATCAAAGACTGTGTAGTATAGGACATTTATTACTTCTGATTAAGAGCTTATTCATCATATAAGATTTGGTGACATTGTTACTCTGACTCAACATGTTAAAAGGGTTAATATTTGTATACCAAGTGTTTGGCAGAAGAAACCAAAGATATTTAAAACCATAAATAAATTTCCTTGCATTCCAATGGTATGTTGATATGTGGATTTTCTCAAAATATCAAAAATGTTTTCCTGTTCAGCATTAGGTGTTTTTTAGGACAGTATCAGTGCTGGTTTTGCAATTGCATCCTTTAAAGCAGAACTTCTCAGTTTGTGGAACGTGGTGCAGTGTAGATTCTATCCATTGGCTGACAAGTAAATATATTTCCTCTACTCCTGGGACAAATGTCAAAAAAAAGACTAATATAATATAACAGCACAGATTCCATCTTAGCTTTCAAACTCCATTTGAAACATCTGGTCTGTAACTATACAGTGACTTGCAGAACTGTAGAATGTGCAGTCAGGACTGTTTGACTGGTTCTCTGAGTGAAGTTTCCCTCAATAGATTCAAAATACAAGTTACAAATACTATTGAGCACTCCAATTTCTACAAAGCTTCTGCAGCTGCTCTTGTATGTTTGCATACAATTACAGACAAATTGAGAGGCTGATAAGAATGTCTCCATACACCTCACTGATTTCAAGGCCTCTGCTGTCACGCTAGGCCTGTATTTCTGCATTAGATTAGAGTGATAAATGTTTCATTCTATACAGAATAACCAGGTGTTACTAACAAGTATATAAAATCTGATTTTGAGATAAACAAAAGCAAATTAAATTAGGCATAGCCACCTGATAAGAAAAATTGTTGTTACAGCTAAACAAGTCAAGACAAAGGTCCAGACAGGTCTAGATGAATTCAAGCAAAGCAAGTCTGATATGCTTCTGTTCTTTGCAAACTCACTGAAGGCCTGTGGCTCTTTATTAGTAATGACAATATTGTATTTACTGGCTTACAGGCTAACATTCTATATTACCATGTCATTGTTGTAATAACAACTCCATAGATCAAAAATGTTGGAGCTATAGGCAGTATTAGATGGTATTCAAACTTAGTTCCCAAAAGATATTTTTTATGTCTAATTCCTTGTGAGCTAGGCAAGGCTAGCGAGGCTTTTGTTAAGAATTTTGGAAGCCTCAGGCCAAAATGTTTTAAGGTAAAAAAGGTAAAAAAGAAAACCACAAGAGTAGCTTTGAGATACAAATGGCAACACTACCAGATATTTGATTTTCATGGTGGCAGTTCTGCAACTGTCTTCATATTAATATGAATAGCATGGTGTAACAAAGTAGCATTAGAAAGAAGGTTGCAGAAGGACCACAGTAATGTTGACAAGATGACGTCTGTTACTGCTGGAATTATGTCCATGTTACAAAAGCTTCAGGTGTGTACCAGATTTACTTTGTTAGGTACTATTGTATAGGGTTTGTGTGGCAAGGTTTTGGTAGCAAGGGGATTACAGGGGTGGCTTCTGTGAAAAACTGTTATGAGCCCTTCTAGAAGAGCCCATGCCAGCTGGCTCCAAGGTGGATCTGCTGCTGGCCAAGGCCGAGTCCATCAGCAGCAGTGGTAATGCCTCTGGGATAACATAGTTATGAAGGGGAAAAAGTTGGTGCACTAGAGCAATTGCAGATGGAGAGAGGAGTGAGAATATGTGAAACAGCTCTGCAGATACCAAGGTCAGTGAAGAAGAAGGGATAGGAGGTACTCCAGGTGTCGGAGCAGAGGTTCCCCTACAGCCCTTGAAGGACCTCATGCTGGAGCAGGTGGATACCTAAAGGAAGCTGTGACCCCATGGAGAGCCCAGACTGGAGCAGGGTCCTGGCAGGACCTGTGGAACCTTGGAGAGAGGAGCCCACACGGGAGCAGGTTTGCTGGCACCAACGCACTGGAGTGTGTGTTCCTGAAGGACTGTGCCCTGTGGAAAGGGTGCTGTGCTGAATCAGTTTGTGAATAACTGCAGCCGGTGGGAATGGGTCGCATTGGAGAAGTTAATGGAAGATTGTCTCCCATGGTAGAGACCCCACACTGGAGCAGGGGAAGAGTGTGAGGAGTCCTCCCCGTGAGGAAGAAGAAACAGCAGAGACATTGTGTGATGAACTGACAGCAACCCCCATTCCCCATCCCCCTGCACCACTGGAGGGTAGGAGGTAGAAAGAGTCAGGAGTAAAGTTAAGCCTGAGAAGAAGTGAGGGGTGGGGTAAAGAGGTCTTTAAGATACAGTTTTATGTCTCATTATCCTACTCTGATTTGAATGGCAATAAATTAAAATAATTTCCTAAACTCGAGTCTGTTTTGCCTGAGACAGTAACTGGTAAGTGATCTCTCCCTGTCCTGAACTCGACCCATGACTGTTTTGTTATAGTTTCTGTCCTCTCTCCAGCTGAGGAGGGGAGTCACAGAGTGACTTTGGTAGACACCTGGCATCCAGCAAAGTCAACCCACCACAACTACATCAGCATACACATAACCCTAGAAACTGCAAAATGATTGCTGTGAAAAATAATTTTCCGTTAAGAGGGAGTTGATATTTAAAGAAAGCATTAAGTCAGGTAACTGCTTTCCAGACCTTGGCCTGCAACGCTTCCTGAAGCATAAACAGCCATTTTCTTTTTGCTTTTCATTCTTCTGTCTGAATAAAATCCCAAAACAATGGATAGATCACTAAGAATTCTCCTTTTCATATATGACCACTAGGTGATGCTGTGACCCTTAATTGCAAATTATACTGTACTGTTAACATTGTTATTCTTTCATTTTATAAAACTCCGCAGCATATTTATATATGAAAAATTGGTGTTTTCTTTCTCTTTCTTACATGCATTGTAGCTGTAACCACATGTAGATCGGGGTTTTTTTACACAAATCCATATATATCAGACATCTTAGCAATAGGTCTTTCTGCCAGTACTGAGAATTTCACATGATTTTTGATGCTGTGCATATACATTCTCTGTAGATGAAGATGGGGCTGCTTTGAGTAAAGATTTTGCAAAAAGGGGAAAGTGTACTGAGAAGAGATTTGACATATTTAATTCAGGTTTATATTTCATTTTGTTTATCTGTCCTATATAATAGGTCAGAATGGTGTTCTTAGTTTCAGGTTTAGAGTTTATTTTTCTATGCCATAACAGCATCTAGAATTAAGAGAGATATTTCTATTTAGCAACTATTTCTAAAAAATTAGGTGATCTTAGTTATTTCTGTAGGCCTTATTTCTGTCTTCTGTTTCCATAAGTCATTTACCATTTTATTGGTTTGATCCACACTGTTGGATCACTGTTGGGTCTCTTAGCCAAGAGCTCTGTTAGACTTTCACAGATTACCCCTTTTTACTGATGATCATCTCAAAGTGGTTTCAAAAGAACAGTATTCTTTCATGTAAGCTAATTGTTTTTTCACCATTCATTTCTATGAACTCCTTCAAAGACTTTTTAATTTCTGCAGCAGTTTTTCTGTCTTCTCATCAGAAATGTTAATACAATAAGATTAAATTGATTTCAACAGACAAAGCAAATATACTCAGCTAGCTACCTCCTGCATAGAAGTGCTAAGGGCACAGCTCCATTCAGGTGATCCCCATATGTCAAAAGCAGAGAAGGAATGAAAACAGGTTATACAATTTAGAACAGCTTGCAAGCTAGGTCAGTGCCTGTCAATTCCAGCAGAAAAGAGGTTTGGAACTAGCTTAATATCAGCCTTTCCCACTTCTAGACATGCATGTAGTACACTTCTGCCAGTCAGAGATCTGGATCCTATTTTCAATATGTAAGCAAGGAAATTACACTCTCTGAGAGGTAAGTAGTACATAAAACCTATTTTGCCCTGGCTGAAATGGCATCTGCCAGTCACTCTGGGCTCTAATTGGGAAATCCCTACATGGCACTGCAGTGCCACTGTTTTATCCACTGCAGGCTCGGAGTTGAGGTATAAGTCGTCATTCATTTTAAAAGTGAGCTTCGTTTTTGCAAACTCAATTACACTGGAACTGATCTCCTGTCACATAAATGTGCTAACTCTTTTTGGCACGTGTCTTTACTGGTTTACTTTGAGGTAGGCTTATACCAAAACCAGCAAATAAATACATAGGATATTACTCATTTTACTTCCAGGTGTAAGCTTACTGTCACCTTCAAA
The DNA here is from genome assembly GCF_003945725.1 of Corapipo altera. Classification (NCBI taxonomy): domain Eukaryota; kingdom Metazoa; phylum Chordata; class Aves; order Passeriformes; family Pipridae; genus Corapipo; species Corapipo altera. The sequence goes on from NW_020884905.1 coordinate 364,571, forward strand.
GGCACCTAAAACTGCCTTCCAAAAAAGACATTATATACTTACATAGGTAACAAGTACATGAAGTTTAAAACTCCTTAAGTAAAAAATTCAGCATTAAAATGTGTTGAAAATGCTGTGCCACTAGAATGACAATATTAGGGACCCCAAATCTACAGAGCATGCTTACACATGTTCCTGTGCAGGCAGCAACACACTCAACAGCATGACAGAGAAGCATGCTTTCTTCAGGCTTAACCAGAGGCCAGCCTTGGGTTCCAAGAGACCTACAGCAGAGGCCTAAAGCCACTTGTTTTTCTTCTACCCCATGACCTGGCAATTTAGATCCTTGTTTCACTAATAGTCCCACTGATATCCAGGTACTGCATGAAATATTTATTGGGTATTAGTAAGGATATCAGCAGTAAGGATATCTACCTGGACTTATTCTGGTCATAAAGCTATTAGTGTACTACTGCAAGGATTGAAATTGGTACAAGAGGTTTCATCACCAGAATTTCCATTTAAATAAATCTATATATTTCCCAAACTTTGAAGAGTTTTACATTGTAACAAACTCCTATCTTGTTTGAGTGATTTTTTTTAAACTTTCTTCTCTGTGTCTCAACTATTTTTTGAGTATTTTTTGGGTAAATATATCCACTTCTATTCTGGTAGAGTTTCACTGGTGGGAAGAAGCTTCTCTGTTGCAAAAAGAATTTTCTTGAATACCTTTAAAAAGTCTTCTGGAGATTTATTGACTTGAATTACAGCAGCTCACTTTTCACTAAGGCTCTGTGTAAATCACAGAAAAGGATGACAAATTTCACATGGTAATACAGTGGATTTCACCCATTGTCACTGATAAACAGAAGAGCTCAAACAATCCCTAATATTAGATGTGTACATATACTTTATATATTACTGCCAAAGTCAACTTGGAGATTGCAGTCTGGTCATATTAAAAAGGAGGAACATAAGAGAATGAGAGGACACTTTTTTAAACCAAATGGCAAACCCAAGATATTTACTAGTGGTTAAATTCTTTCCAGTTCAGAGTGTCTATAAAATATATTTTGCAGCTCTGCTTCATTAAGACACAACTATAAATGGCTGCATTTTCCCTTAGGATCTTCTCCTTGTTGTACCCTAATTAGAGTTTTTATCTAGCATGTTATTATTCTGGTTCTACTGAGTAAGAGCATGACTGCTTTGGAAGGCTTTCAAGTGCACACTTTCATAAGTCCACTCGCCTTTTTTTTCCCTAGCTTTTATAAAGCCAATAATTTTTATGTTTATATTATGATATTTAAGTATTACTTATCCCCTTGGGACATACATTCTTTTTCTATTTGCACACTAGATAAAAAAGCTGTGGGGCTAACAAAGTCGTTTATACATTTAGACCAATTTTTTTGCAGTGCAACTTTGATAAAATTTATGCAGTGAAGCATGACAGTGTCCTCATCTGTATGCTCCCAGACTGAGCTGGCAAAGGTCTTTAAGTGAAAGATCAACGTCTTACTAAACCTTTTTTCCTATAAGGATAATACATTTCAGACTAGGCTACCTTAGGCCAAGACCACTCTATGCAGTTTCATGGAATCCCTATACAGTAAAATAAATGTTCCTACACATTCTTAAATGCAGCATTGTCCACCTAAATGTGTGTGGTAGAGGCAAGAATACGTAGAACTGAGGAATGGTCTGGAGTGGACACATATTAGACTGATTCCAGTTTTGCTGAAGGGTCATGTCATGTGAACTGTATAAATGGAAAAGGCTTTGGGCTGGCAGCTTTAGAGAGACATTTCCTGTGCAAGAGAACTTTTTCTGATTCAGAAGAAGGTATTTGCTACTTGAGGACTGAAATCAGCATGCTCAAGTATTTCAAGGATACTTGAAGTGGACCAAATGAAAAAAGTTGCAGTTTACAGTAGGAAAATGGAACTGGTATTGTGTTGTATGGTTATATAAAATGCTTATTATTGAATGCTGTACAAATAACTCTTTACTCCTTAATGCTAATAGTTTAAAATAGTATAACCCTTAGTTAATTATGGAGTATATCACTTTTTCTAAAGATTATTCAAGCTGATTTTTAAAAAAAATCTTCTTTAAATTTCAAACAATATTTCTGCTAAGATTAATTAAAACTGACATAGCATAGCCAAACTCCTGAGTCATACTTCTGCTGTCAAGAGGTAAACTTATTTTCTTTTCCTTTCCTGTCTATTTTATAGAATCCTGTATTATCAAAGGTAAATTTCTGTTCAAAAATTCTATTGTAAAGAGCTGTAACACCTCCAGGAAAACATGTTCTGTTTCTCAAACTGACTTTAATAAATAAAAAGCTACAGTGACCTTGACATTCTGTGAGGCCTTTAAAATGTCCCATCTACCCTCAGGATATGAAAAACCATTTTAGAATAATTTTTTATGTTTGGCACTAATAGGTACCACACTAGCCAACTTAAAATGAATTTGGTGTGCAGCAATAATGTTTCAAAGCATCCTAAAAAATGGAGCACATATCAAATGGCATTGAAATGAAGATGATACTAGTAACTGAAACCACATACCAGTGAAAGTTTTAGTCATTTGCTTTCTTTTGTGCCTCCTTTGTGAACAGTACAAGCATATCATTGAATGCTGAGGATTTCACTCCTTACTCTGTATTCCCGCAGAGTTCACATAATGACAATGGAATTGGACCTGAAATGTGTAAATCTAGGGCTAATATATTTCTTAATGCTTTCTGAGTTTATATGCTAAAACCAGATTATTTAATTCTAAGCAGTCAGGCAGTTCAACTAGATGATCATCGTGGGTCCCTTTCAACTGAAATACTTCTATTCTATTCTATTCTATTCTATTCTGCAATCTTTATAAGCAGAAAGAATGTGGAAGTCACGGCACCACTCATGTGTCAGTCCAGTGCTACGTACTCTTCTTCCAGGAACTAAGAACTGCCACAAACCCCACATGGTTTCTCTGGGGAAAGCAGAAGACTCTTTGACTTTACACCCTGTGAATTTCACAAATAGCTATAAAAACCAAAAGCAGAACCAAAACAAATCCTTCATCCAAATCCTAGAAAGCAGATCACTGCACTTCACAGAAGAGGATAACCCGAGAAACTGCCTCTGGTACCTGAAATCCTGCAGTCCCTTTTCTAAAAGCAGATAAAGAGAACTAAAATTGTATGACTAAAAGCACCATAGCATCCAAGGTAAATTTAAAAAAAAGTGCTAAATAAATTATTTCAAATCAGAAAGGCCAATTTAGAATTAAAAATTGTTGAACACTGTAAGACCTTTTCTCCAAGGCTCTGGAAATGTCCAGCTGAGACTCAGCCCACCTGGCTTTTGTAGTCAAGGAAGGCACTGCATTACAGCATAGACATATATTTAAACAAGCATGCTACTCACAGTAAGGAGTTATGAAATGGTGTTAGTTCTAATAAATGTTTTCGTGAGCAGTTATGGAAGACTGATGTAAACTATACTATGTGCAAAATAACAAACTGTGAAGACTGGTGTTAGAATCAGATTTGGAAATCAGGTACAACCCTACTTTTTTCATTCTTTAAATAATTTTCAAACCAATAAAATCACCATGCACTTTTGGTGGGTTTTTTCCACAAATTAATGACTCACAATTGCCAGAAAAGAAATATAAGCTTCCTATGCAATTCAAAGCAGAAAAAGGAAATGCTACAGCAAATAGTCTGGCCAGATCTCTAATGCTGAGAGTTCCAGGATATTATCTGGAAATACTCTAGTGCAATTTGGGTTGTGTAGGTAGGTGGGCAAGAAAGGGTTGTAGTGTCATAATCAGCTCAGGCTAACTGGTGCTGTGTCAGAAGCAGTATCCCCTCTGCTCCAGCCCACGTGCTCTGCTGCACTCCCTGTGCTGGCAAACTGCAGGGACCGTCCTGCCATGGGGGGTTTCTGCTGCTGCTCTGGCTGAGGGCTAACCCAGCGAGAGCAGGATTGTTTCACCTTCTTGAATGTGTGCCTGAGATGCTTCTCCTACAAAATGAGCTTCTCTGTCCTAAAAGAGATATATAACCCCCCTGGGTTACACAGATCACTTTTAATTTAATAGCTTTTTTTTCCTACATTCGCTTTCAGGATCATAAAATTTGCAAATAATGCCTAAAATAGATAACAATGAACATTATTTTTTATTTTCACTTTGAATATAGTGTTTGCAGAGTGCATAAGTGAGGTGTCTACATGTTAAAAGGCAGAAAGAGTTGTTCTGAGGCAAAATTATTCCATGTTCATGTCATTTTCCCATTCATAGTTGCTTCAGTTTTCAATCAAAGTTGAGCAGACAAATCATATGTTCTACTCATGCTGTAAGCTTTTGCTTTCACCCACGAAGAAGCTTTTGATTCATTAGCTATTAATTGATAGAAATAACAAGTCACTGTGTGTCAGAACCCCAAATGGCTTGAATGGCTTTTAGAGACATAATTGGATAACCACGGGCAGGCACTTAGGGTATGTGTAAGATTATGTATTGTGTGTCCAATTTTTTTAAATTGAGTAGGCTTCAGGAATAGCAAACTAAAAAATTCAGTGATATTTTTACCAGAAAGTTTGTTATTCTAAGTATAGTAAACTTTTGTTCTTTCCTTCTTTTTTTTTTTCTAAACTAAAAGTTTCTCTGATATTTTTACCAAAGGTTTTCTATTCTAAATATCTCAACTTTTTCTCTTGTTTTTCCTTAAACACTAATAAAGCTGCATGCTGAATTAACTATAAGTATTTCCTGCAAGTTGAATTTTATTTCCGAAGTTGCTGTGTATGGCTGCATCAGAGGACCATCTGGGAGACATCTGTTAAGTTGTAATATCTCTCAGACAGGGAACATATCCTACAGTGCAAATGCAAAAAGCTGAGGTAACCTTCAACCTCTATCCAAGTGTTCTTTAATAAATAGCAAGCAGTAAATAAAAAAACACTGATCAAGTTGCTTGGATTGTGTCCATAACTGTGGATGAGACCCACTTATGAATTGGGTGACCTTGTATTTGAATACAATAAACAATAGTTCAACATTTTTGCAGCATATTCAACTTTTTATAGTAGTCTCCTTATTTTCAATACAACTAAAACCACAATTCAGTTGCAAACTGAGTTGTTTCATTGCCTTTAGCTATCCCAACAGGCTCTAAGAGATTAGTATCTTAGAAAGAGACCATATAGATTTTAACATATATATTCTAATGTGTTTCCTGGTTCTCCAGCTGTATTTTTACAAGTTACAGTAGTCTTAGTTTAAAAAAAAAGTATATCTCAGAGCAATTCATACACAATATAAGCAAAAACCAAAAAAATCTCAGTGAAGACAGAGGCTCCAAATCCATAAATGCTGAGTTTCAGAAAAGTATCCAGTGGAAAAAAAAAAGTCTCTGATAATTATATTTTTATTTTATATCAGAATTTGTAGAAAAATTCCTGCCTTCTCATTATAAATCCACTTATCTGACTCATTTTATTCTACCATTATAACAGTGATCTAGTTGGAAAAACAGAAAAAGCTCTCTACACTACAGACACTGTAAGGCTCAGAACAAGCTGAACCTCCAAATTCAAGCAGCAGTTTTCAAATTAAGAGAATGTGTTTTTTCCTTGAGAAGTATACTGTTTATCTTGTTTATTAACATGGCACAATATACAGTTTTTCTGCATTGAAACCCCTCAACATTGAAGAAGAATAATTTCTGGTGAATATCACCAAACTAGAGTAATTTCCTGGTGTATTATACTGCAAAATGAATCTGTCATTGCCATTAACACTGTAGTTCTAATGAACATCAGGAATGGACTTGCTAGCCATGGATGTTACCACTGAACACATACTTTTATTAAGCACAATATAACATGTTTGCTTGGCTTATTAAGAAGATACAAAAATGAGTTACAGAAATTATTTCTTAGTAATTGTACATCCATATGAATATATTTAAATAAAAATCAATCCGAAATTAGGATAATTTAAATAGTTTGATATAGAAAAGTACTTATTTTGTTACTTACAGTGTACACACTGCAAAATCATTCAAAGATGAGAGAAATAAAAGTAATTCGCAGAAGCTTAATAGTGAATTAAAAGTGGTGTAGTTCCCTATTATTTTATAAAGTGAGAGATGGTATTGCAGTAAATCAGAGAAAAGCAGGAGTCTAGAAAGCATTATGTTTCATGTTGGTGCTATATTACCAGAAAACACGGGAACAGACATAATTTGATTTCCAGCTTTCTAATAACCTTTTCTGCCTCCTGGTTACTATTTAGTATGAGTACAAGAGTGGGGACATGATCAGCCTTCAGCCACAGCACTGCAATGTCTTGACCATTCACTAGACTGACCATGCTGCAAATCTCCTAGGATTTTCTTAATTATCTTGGACAGTTGTGCTTTCCATGATCATTAGATTGTGCTAAGCCATTCTTCTGTACAGTGTCTAGTACAGTCTGTACTTCTATAAATTATTTTTAAAAGACTCAGAAAACAGTCTCTGTTGCTGTTCTTCAGCAAAATCACGCTATAGCTAACAACCCACCAGGAGTCTGCACTAGGTCTTCATCTTGCTTTAATATAGGACTGAATTACACTGAACTTTCCTACTTTTGCATCAAAATCCAGTCAAACAACACTTTCTAGTTCATGTGGGAAAAGAGTTCCCTTCCTTTATGCTCCAGGCATCCAGAATTGACAGGATATTGGGTTTGTGGGCTTGCCTAAAGTAACGTCACATCTAAGAGCCTAGGAAGGCATCCGGAAGCAGTTATCTGAGTGAAACCAGACATAAAAGATACAATTTTCTGAAATGTAGCATCAGCTAAAAAGTCTGCTAAGAAAGCTGCGTCTTGCTGATGCTTCTCTTTTGCTGACCAGGTACATAGCAACAAAGATCAAAGATGTCTCAGCAATCTGAAAGAGCTACTGCACATAAAGCTCATCCATCAAATTCAATACAGTTTAAGCCAATTGGCACTGAGACAAGTATCTGCACTAGGTACAAGACAGCAGGAAATCAGTGCCTTAGAGGTGCAAGACAAGTACACTTAGAACAGGTCCAGTGAGTTTGTGATGGCCGCATTCACTAAGTGTGCACAAATGCCATGGGCAGGCAGCTAAGTCTGGTGCTATCACTAATTTATCTTATTTACATATAAACAGAAAAATACTTCTGACCTGTAGTGTTCTATTCATATCTAGCCCTTGTATCTTTACTTTCTTATTAGACCTCCTTTTCCCTGGCTTGCTCACCTTGTCAGGTTGTGATACCATGACTGAAGTCAGGCCATGGTCCCACCACTGCAAGGACACAGAGGCAGAGCCCCATTTAAGGCTTGTGAGACTGAAGTTAGTCAGCCTTATCCACCATCTGTTAAAGTATAAAAAGTTCCTTCCATTAATTTTAGTGAATTTTGGAAAAGTTGTATGTGTTTTAAATATGCTGAAGCAATATTTCCTTTTACAGTTTCTATAGAATCTGTCACAGACAGTTGCAGTCTGCAGGTATTGCTTTGAGACAGGTGAATAGTATCATGTAAAACTCGAGGCTCTCAATATTGAATATTCACAGTAGAGTGTCCAGTCTAATCCATAGATCAAGATAGTATGAATACATTGAATAAAGCTTAGAGGAAGTCCTAAAAAGAAAAGCTTATTATGATAATTTTTTACATTTTTTCCTAAGAAAATTTTACTTTACTAAGTCTACCAGTGTGTAGGATGGTTTATTTTTTCTTTAAAATTAATTATGTATTAATATTATATGTTTAATGTAAATGCATATATGTGTATTAACTTGACTTTGGTTTTTAATTGAGTGTACAATTCCTCTGTAAAGAGGTAAATTTTCTGTTTTAATCCTTACCCTGGTGGCTTTACACCCTTGGAATCAACAGCTGATGGTAAATGAAGTGATTTCTCTTCTGAGAAACTTTTAACTGCTAAAACACCTGATATAGTTAGCAGTATTTTAACAGTTTAAATGAATCTCATTGATCCTTATTTAAAACGATTCTACCACTGAAAAAGGCTAGTTTGCATAAAAGAAACAGAATATATTCCAATTTCACTATATCCTATTGAAAACTGGGAAAACTGGCACAGACAGTGGCTGATGGAACATCAAAGCATTTCCAATTAATGACATGCATTGTGTCACCCAGTCTGTGCTGAACTACAGGCAAGAAGGATGATGTTCCATAACAGCATCAGTGACTTGTCCTATCCCAGAAAGGAACCTCTTGTACCATTTGGGTCTCAGACTCCTGCTTACAGCAGTTGCTGACACTGGTGGTATATGGCACAAAGGATTAAAAGTCCAAAGGGAAGGAATGCACAGGAAGTGGGAAAAGAGTGCCACAGCAGGGCAGTCCAGTTTTGAGATTTCCCAGCAACTTCCTCCATTAACAGCAGGTCTCAGTTCTACTCACTGTAGAATCCTGCAGTATCTGCTTGACTTCACTTATTCATTAGGGTCCATTATCCATCTGTACCCGTGATATGATCTTCAACAAGGATATATACAAGTCATGTATTTAGATGACTCATGTTCATCCATATTGACAAAACTTAAAGCTCTGCACTTAAAACTGAGCAATAAAGTTTTAAGAGAGAAAAGACATCTGACATATGTATAATGATGCATTTACATCATCAGCATATCTGCAATCCTCTGAGCGGGTGACATAAAAATGTTTATCTCTGCCCATTTTGTTTTGACAAAGAAATAACTGTTATTTCACATTAAAAAGACTTTCACTCCATTATAGAGGAACATACAAAAATGTATATTGAAATTTATATATTCCAACTCCTCTTCTTAAGGGTCATATCACATATGTGTGACAGTAGGAGAACAATCAGTCCTGCTAGGAAAAAGTGTAATAATCTTCAGATTTTATGCTATTCAACTTAGTAGAGTAAATCTTTGAGAACAATAGAAAATAATTTTCCTGTCAAAATGACAAAAGAGAAATTATATTTCTTTATGTAGAATATTTGGACTGACAAACTGTCAGAACTGGTTTTCCTAGTCCAAAAATGAAAGGCTTATAGACCACCAAATAGGAAAATAATATTTTCGGATCTTGAATGACCACCTTATCAGTGATTTTTGGTAATATCAAATTAGGACATAAATGATTGCATTCATTATGAGGAACCAAACTTTTTTTATTTCTCATTTTAATATTTTCTCAGAAATTTATTATAGTCTTAATCTTATAATCAGCATGGCTTGAATTTCTGATGATATTCAAGTGTGTAGATAGATTTACATAAATAAAATAATCTTATTATTGTTGATATATGATCTTTTCCCTTCTTCCATGTACAAGATATCATCACATTGAAAATATGCTTAGGATTAGATATATTTCCACTGAAATACATTGTCTTTTATTTTTTTAAATCTGAATAACTCCAAGCATTACATGAAAAAGAGGACCAAAGACTTCAGTTATGTAAATAAGAAAGACCTGATTTGCATCCAAAATCCATGTCTTTTCCTAGTTTACTCGGCAAAATTACTTCATTAGGCAGGAAATTGTAAGAATGTATTGTTGAAATTTTCTTCAAATGTTTGTCTATTTAAGGTGTTACAAAAACCTGACATATAATTTGGAAAATGTAAATAAAATTTCTAACTAGCAATTTGGCAAGCTAACAGTGGCATCTATTGGCAAAGAAAAATGCACAAGAAGGGGCAAATAAAATCAAAATACAGAAGGTAAGTTGATGGGTATGTGAGGAGATCACAAGCCAATTATGAGCCAATACCAAGCTTTTACTTCAATAAGGGCTCTGTACAAAACAGGATTATGATGCTTATAAAGGCTTCATAATTATTATATGGGAAAAAATGTAGTCATTGTCCATATTGGGATTTGAATTCTAAGCCCTGAAATTTCCTCCATAGTGTATAGCAAGTGAAAAGTAAATGTGGAGGAGCACATCAGGACTCCCTGTGTGGCAGGGTTTGCCCAAAGGACATCTAACTGAGGCATCCCACCAAGTCATGCCAATCAGAACAAGCAAATAAAAAGCATGACACAACTAGGAGGTTCATTTCTACTGTTTAGTTACAGACAATTTAATAAAGCCTGCAGAGGATGTGTAGAATGGAAAACATCTGTGTCCACTGATATATTTAGACTGCTCTGGTGTTTAAAATAAGTATCTCAGACTATGAAAACATCAGGGAATTATGTGAAGAAAGATTCTCACTAAGGAATAGCTTGCATTATTAGAGGCCGACTTTGGGATGATTATCACCTACACTTACATATCCATCTTAGGTACTTACATTGGGAGTTTAGAACTCTTGTAGGCAACAAAAATAAAAAGACACTTTTACAGGACAGATAAGAATGTAATTTCACAGGAAAACTAATATCTGAAAGGGCATCTAAGTAAGGTGATTAAAACAAGCTGGTATGGGTATGCCTGATGTTGGGCACATTGGTCACAGACAGAAATCTGCTCCATGTGAATACAAGGAACAATGAGTTTCTACAGGATTTCTAAATAGCCTAATTTAGGATGTATACATGTATTGCAATATGTAAGGTGCACTAGTCAAGTACAATAAGGAATATGCAATCTTTACAAAAGCGGCTCATAAGAGCGAGGCTCGGCACGGTAACATTTTTTGAGTTAGGCTTTCCCATTTTTTTCCAAGTAAAACCTGATTTATCAATTCCAACATGTACCATAGAGAAGCAAGTGTCTTCTGACAAAGACCTCCGGGACACAGGAGAATCTTCTTTCTTTATGTTGTTTGTGTAGCCCAAACGATGAAACTAAGCCCTATTGTTAACATTTTACTGATTATGAACATTAACTCAAAAGAAAATTTTAACAGAAGAAACACCAGCAATCACTAAGTAAAAACTATTACAGTACAGAAAGACACTACATTTGTCATATACCATTTCCTCTTTCTGATTGTTTTTTGACTGTGGATTATATTAGACCATTGGCCAGGCACAGTACAGGAGGACTGAGACACTGAATTGGAGAAGATGCTGTGAGCAAGCTGCGCTGACTCACTGGAACTCCTAGCCCCTAAATGTCCCTTGCAAAAGTAACTAAAATCCATGCAAATCATCATATGAGAAACTGCCACTCCCAACAACACAGTGAAACCCCCGCTTATTCTCCTAAGTGCCCAACATCAAAGAGAATCCATTTATGTCAGCTGAAAAAGTCCTGCAGCTGTCACCAAGAGCTGGATCACTCAGTGCCCAGCTAAGGAACTTGATGCAGAGATTAGTAAGGGATATTCTTTAGCCTGTATCATATTTGTAGTTGTTAACATAATCTTATTTTTCTGACCCAAAGCCAGAAGTTCACTTACATGAAATTTCAGCAGTCCCAGAGCTAAGCTTTGCCTTTGCTTTCCTCTTTTGCCCAGCTGGCAGCACACTGCAGCGATGGGCAGTGTTTCAGCAGGTTTAAAGGACTGCCACACATGATACTAATTTAATGCATACCCATGTTACTGCCTGGATTAGAAGTGGGAGCAAGGAAATTCTTATTTCTGTAGTTCTCTTCATGCTCAATTTGGGTTGAACAACAGCAAGGGCCATAGCATTTCTCCATTCCTCACAGGATTTAACCTAAAGAGGGAGGACATCACTGCCTCATTAAAACAATGGCCTTTTTTTTAAGTTCCCTTTACAAAATTATTTAACTATGAAGCAGCTCATACTTCACAACATGTATCACTTTGTTAGTGTGGTACTCCTCAGCCTTTCTTGTCGGGAGACCTCGGTCCCTGGAGGATTTGCAGTCTTGTCTGAACAAGCTGTCTTGGTGGCAAAGAGAGAAAGTGAAGAGGGGAAGAATCAACCCCGTCATTGCCTTTCTGTGTCTGTAACAAGTGTTCCACACAGTCTGTGACAGGAACTAGCTTTCTCTAAACCAAGCATTCCAGCATAACAAATGAAAAATATTTATGAAGCACCATCACTTTGCATATTGCTGGTCAAATGAGAGGATGCTGTCTGTGTTCCAGGACACCCACCATCTATAAAAAATAGAACTTTATCACCTTCAGTATTATTATTTTAGTACCTAACAACAAGAAGACCCAGCTTTTATAAAAGACTTGTGTGAATATGGGTTAAATAAGTTTCTGCTCATTTCTAATAGAATTAAATAATGTGAGAAACTTATCTAAAGAAAGATAATATTTACTCTGTGGCACATTTAAGATGCCATCTTCAAAACTTTATCAATTAAATACAATTTACTTCAAGTATGCAAAAGTGCTAATTGGGAAAATAGGTCTTCCAGCATTTTTTTCTCAGTTTGTCATTTTCTCAACTGACAGACCCTTTATTACCACTAATCTTTGATTATATTGTTTATGTTCTGTCCTCGTTGCCACATTCTGCTTTAAACTTGGCTTTAAAAACCAGAAATCTAGAACAACAGGTCAAGCAGATACATGCATTTGACAGGAAAATTGAATAAAATATTTATTTTCTTCAGTATCTTCAACTATGATGATGGAGGACAAGTAATCATATCTTCTGCAAGTATGTTTTGTGTATCATCTAAAGACTTACATAGAGAATTGTGCCTGTTATTTAGTGTGCTGGACTTGAAAAAAGCCCATAGTGTTAGATTTGAATCCAAAAGAGCCTCCTTATTTAAGATACTCTCTGAGATGACATCTTTGTCTATGACACATTTTGTAGAACAACATGTGTGATTTTATAGTAGATGAGCTCTGTAGCACTTTTCACTGCTTACTTATCACTAATAGTCTAATCTATATAACCACTGTATTATATTCTCTGTATTTTTGCTTCGGAACGATCTTTGTTCTTTAAAAAACACTTATTTCTCTTTGTTTTCCTTTGGACATCTCCTCTGCTTAAGGAGATGACTGTTTTTTCTGTTTAAGCAGCTGAAGAGGTGCCCACCAAACCCCTCTGTTTCCACACCAAAGGGCAAGCCTACAGCCTTCTCTGTGCTCAGGATGTAATTCTGCATTTAGGACTGCAGCTTCCTGCTCAGAAATACTCTTTTATCCAAGAGTAAAATTCTTATGGAGTTGATTTGAGCACTGATAGATCTTGGTTTCGGGGCTTTCGGAAGAAAGAATACACCTGTATTCAACTTTTTTGCCTTAAGGTAATTGCTAGGTTGGCTATTTTTGAAGTTGCATCTTGGCATTTTCACAGGATTTCACAGAATTTAAAAACCTAATGAACTCTGATTAAAATTTTCCTGTGTCATTGTTTTTAATTGGTTAGATTAAAATGTAGTTGTAGTCATCATTTCACAAGTTGAACTGCTGACTGCAAATGTCGTGTAATCACCAGGTCAAATGATATAAAACAAGTGCCAATCCAGTAAATCGAATTGTTTTACAACGTGCAAACACAAATTTAATCACCCGTAAAGTGTAAAGTTTCCTGATTTATGTGTTACCACTCTGCTTAACCTATGAAGCTGTATGAAAGATTCCTAATGATAATGATAAAAGTATCCTAGCCATTTGGAAAAAAAAAAATTAACTTTACGTATTGAAGCTATCAATTAAACATAAAATATATATATTCCCAATCAATATTTCAGTTGTGCTCCAGGAACATTTGTTTTATAATGTTCGTTAACCATAGCAAACTAGAAAAGGGTTACACTGAAATATAATTGTACTCAGTTTTACTGGTTTTACTTTAAGATCTTAGTTACTCAGTTGATTTACAGTGCTGTTATATATTGACATTGTATTGCCAGTGGATCTGTGCCAATTTAATACTGCTGAAGATCTGGCTCTACTATACTTACATTTTTGTCTTTCATCTTTTTCTTTTTAGGAAATTCAAACATCAGGTGCATTCAAGATGTAAAATTGCAATGAATATGAAGTACTGCATAAGTACATAAATGCTGAATATGTTCTGCTTTTATGGTGTGGTATTGGGACTCACTTTCTCACATATGCAAAGTTATAGTGTTATTTTTAATATATTTACTATACTGCTTTTGCTAAGCCAAGAAGCTCAGTCTGTCACAAATGTCAAATGAAACTGGTGTCAACAGTGATCCCCAGAAAACTCCACTGTTGACTAATCTCCAGCCTGCCAAATGACTATTAAGCCCTTCCTGTCCTTTAGTATATATAAAAGACCTATATCTTTTATATCTATATATCTATAAAAGTTGCCCTTTCTGTGGCAACTTAACTTCACTAATAAACTTTGCCAATAAACCTTGTTAAAGGCTTTCTGAAAATCAAAGTCTGTTACATCCATTGGACCTCCTCTGCACATATGCCTTTTGACACTGTTGTTGAACAAGTTGAGGCAGGATTTTCCCTTCCATAAGGGGATAAATTAATAATGTGAATAAAAATAAGTCTCAGCTTTCATGTGATCTAGCATCCACTTATACAATTTGAAGCACTCATAAGGCTTTCATTGCATTTTAAAACAGGCCTGAGGCAATTCATCAATGCTTCTTTGATTTCATTTGCAGTCTTTTCCAATGGCCAGAAACTGTAAGAAATGTCTAACAAGAGGAGACTAATTGTTCCGTCTTATTTGCTACTTTTTATCCAGCTAATGACAGATTTTGGAGGAAAAGTAGCAAGCATTAGATTGTATAATGCGTAATAAACACTCTTGTTTCTGTGCAAGGGAAGAAATATATTCCTTAAAGCCTCATGATTGACAGGTCTTATAATAAGTTTTGTCCTAGCTACTGCTACTGCAAGCGTTATCGCTGTTGAGCATGATTTTTAATCTGCTTTTGCATCTGTCAGAATACTAGCCTGTGCCAGGCAATTTCATAGGTTAATTATATGTTGGGCACAAGGATTTATTAGCCTTCTCAATATTTAAAAATCAAAGGCCAGATTCCCTCCTAGGGCATTAACTACACTGATGCACAAATGTGTAGCAAAGGCAACTTTATTTGTTCAGAGACAGAACAAGCTGACATAATTCCTCATTAGCCAAACTGATGTTAATGGAGCCACACTAACTTATGCACTCAGGGTCAAGACCATAAACTCACATATAGATTTCATTTAGTGGTTTTTTCAGTCTGTCAGAATGTATTGTATTGATGACTGGAGGGTTATTCCCACTTTTATTGCGTTGACTCCCAAATGGATGCACAATTTCAAGATCAAACGTTGCATACAGTTATTTTTGAATTTCTGAATGTCTTTGCACTGAGAAGTGACAACTTTGACATTTCCTGTGGCTTAAAGAAGGAGTATGTATTTATAGCTCTGTGAATTCATACGAGATGTATTGTTTCTGTCACAAATTTCTTGCATAAATATGTACTCTGTATGAGACTGCAGTAAGACTATTGCCTGATTCTTAATGTTTGCTTTTGGTCTTCCCACGTCTATTGAATATGTTCGTGCTTTTACTAACATCAGGTGATCTGTATTTGCCAAAAGTGGAAACTGTAAATGTTTGTTTGTTTGTTTTTGCTTTTTAAAAGAATATATTTTTGGTATTCCAGGTTCAAATAAGTAGCTTCTTGAGTCTTCAGAAAAAATATAAAAACACAGTCTCAGAAGTGAGATAGGAAGTATGACTTCCTTGTAAAAGAATCAGCTGAAAAAATGGAGGATGAAAGACAAAAATAAGGTTGCATTCTTGAGCAGACTTGGAAGTGTCATGTGAATTCAGGGGTGTAAATGGAACTGTTCTCATTTGCTTTCCTGACACTGCAATGAAAGAGGTAGGGAGGCAGCCACATGTTGCTCTTGTAGTGCAATTACAATATTGTTGAGAAGTGAGCTGAAGCCTATACTTGTGTCAGTTTTACAGCCTTACTATTAAGCTTAGTAAGCAATACTTCCTCATTTGACCTCTCTGGGTGACATTCTTCATTGGATATAAAAGGAGCTTAAGGAGTCTAGGATATGAAAACTAAGGGTATTGTTTATAAATTATTTATTATGTCCCTAACAACGTTTACTTCATTGTTCCAAATTGCTTCCTCATGCACCCAGGTTGGCAGTTCATAGAAGGGTTGATCTCATTCAGTCAGATTGTCCTGGCAAAGTCATTGTTAATATCTACCTGAACTCTACCCATGGGAATGGATTCCTTCTGTATATTTTTTATGACAGATTTATATTCTTACTATTCTCTAAAAGATTGTTAAATTGTTCTAGTAGCATATTTCAGTATGACAATATAAGCAGGCAGCATGTTAAGGCAAGTCAAGCCTCAGAATCTGGAAAAGACAAATTTCAATAAAAAGCATTGCAACAACGTGTTTTCCAATCAAGAGACATTCAGCACAATCACAGCCTATAAGGTATTTGGCAGGGATATTCATAACCCGAGTCTTCTTCAGGGTATTTTAATAATGATCATATTCACCTGATTTTTTAATGCCTGTGTCTGTGGAATGCCATCATTTACTTATGACAGTTCTCTCCACACACTAAAAATCATATTGGTGAAAGAAGGAATCCATTTCAAGCATCTTTGGTATTAAATCAAATACAGTGTCTGATGACACAGCATTAGCAATACCTTCCAAATAAAGACAGCATCATCTCTAATGTTTTTTTTGTCTGTCCTTATTCCTAGCATCAACTAATTCAGATGCACCAGAGCCAAAGGAAAGACTATTTTAAATTGTTATCTCCCCTTAATGGAGGAAGAAACCACTCATATGAACTTCATGGCTCATCGTTGTCAATCAAATTACCCTGAGACACCAGAGGTTAGGAAAACCCCGTTAAAAGGGATTTTAAAATATCAGGAAAAAAAATAGATTTTTTTTTTTATTATTTTTTTTTAATATCAGAAAAGCAAAGATGACATTTGTCTCCAGGCTCTGCAGTTGCGACTGAAGTTCTGAAATCCGACCCGTGCCGTGATGCTGAGCCCCGCGTCACCACGGCCCGGTCAGCGCTCGCAGTGGACACGCGCGGCCGATGTTCCCGAGGGACACGCGCGGCCCCGTTCCCGTGGGACACACGCAGTCCCCGTTCCCGAGGACAGGCGCGGCCCCGTTCCCGCGGGAGCGCGGCGGTGCCGTGGCGGTGCCGTGGCGGTGCCGTGGCGGTGCCGTGGC